>NC_081415.1:612457657-612487657 GCF_030272615.1 Cryptomeria japonica | reverse complement strand
ATATTACATCCTTATAAAGAAACCTAACTCTAAAGATAGAAACCTTAAATGGTGGAGTCTACAAGATAGACATGGAGTTAAAAAAGAATGCATGAATGACTCATGTATGCACAAAAAGCATAATAGACTAATTAATGCATGAAACTCTCAAAAATATAAATATAGTTTTCTTTTCCTAGTTTGCATTATGCATGGAGAAAAATATTAATTAATTATTTATAATTAATTAATTAACTAACTAATATGCCAATATTTAATTACTAACTAAGGCATCAATTATTTAGTGAATTCATGCAATTAAGTGAATAATTAATATATAAATTATTTACTCCAACAACCCCCCTAAATGCACAACTGGGAGAGAGGCAAATATGTAGGAAAAACTATGCAAAGATGAATGCATAGTTAACTCACACACAAAACCAAGGAAGCATTAGCACCAATAGTAGAAACCACCCCATAATGCTGACAAGGGAGAGGTATGATAGGTACACTAAATCTAAATGTTATTCTCCATGATGCCAAAAAAATAGAGATCAAAGAAAAGAAAGGTGGAGCTCAAATCACAGGAAGGCAGAGTAGGACCAGAAAGGCACTGTTGAATTTAAAAAGAAAAGATAATGAGCTGGAAAATATACCTCCATATCTTGATAGGGCTTGGAAAGAGTTTTCCAACAATATATGGTTTACATTATTTTTGACTCTGTATACTCAAGTTATGAGCAAACTACCAACCCCCTCTTTTAGGGCACAAACAAGGTCCAAAGGGGCCATGTATGCTGACTATATTGTTGATGTCTGCATGATGTCATGTTGACGTCAACACTGATGCAATATTCTATTGCTACAAAGAGTCGACAGTTTTTTTTTAATTAAAAAAATAATCGTTTTTGTAACAACATGCACCAACTTGATTTTAGAAAATAAAAATTAAAAAACTAGCAATGAAATTTTTATTTTCACTAGCAATTTTTGAAAAAAAATCTGATCCAAGTACTGACGTGCATGCAGGCAGTATGACCATATGGATTTTTGTGCTTCGAAAAATGTGCCAATAAAAAATCATGCACTAGATGCCCCTTTCACCGAAAAGAGGCAAATTATATATCAAAATTCATAGAATCAACCTTCTGAATCCAATCGTGAGGTCCTTTTTATCCCAAAACACTTCAAATTTTTAGGTACTCTCTGGAATAGAGAAAACCCTCAAACTTCGAACCCTTGCAAAATGGACTTTGTATATCAGATTTCAGCGAAACAAAAGACAATCCTAACTTTATCGAGCCTTTTGGAACTAATTGTGCAATCCAAATCAACCCAAGATGAATGATTTGTTGTACATGCGAATAATCTCCAAAAAAAGTGAACAAGAATCTTTAGATCTGGAGCTCTTATACCATGTTAGAATTCATGAAATGTGAATCCCACAAGCCAGTTATCTTCTCCAAGATTACATATCACACACAAAGAGAAAATTGAAAAGCAAAATAATTGAAGACAAATAACAATAATTGAATCACTTCTATTGCTTTGAAATTCTTTGATTACAATGAAGGATATGACATCCTTATAAAGAAATCTAACTCTAAAGATAGACACCCTAAATAGTGGAGTCTACAAGATAGACTGAGAGTTAAAAAAGAATGCATGAATTACTCATGTATGTACAAAAAGCATAATAGACTAATTAATGCATGAAACTCTCAAAAATCTAAACATAGTTTTCTTTTCCTAGTTTGCATTATGCATGGAGATAACTATTAATTAATTATTCATAATTAATTAATTAACTAACTAATAAATGCCAATAATTAATTATTAACTAAGACATCGATTATTTAGTGAATTAATGCAATTAAGTGAATAATTAATATATAAATTATTTACTCCAACAAATATGATATATTAAATAAAATATAAAACAACATCAAAACAAATATTATTGTTTATAATATACTATAAATATAATTTAAAATAAAAATATTATGAATAATAAATATAATTTAAAATGAAAATATTATCATTTATAAATGTGATATATAAAATAAAATAAAAAATGAACATCAAAATAAATATATTTGAATATGTTGGGCAGAAGTGGATTTCAAAAAAATCGTGTCAATATCAATGGTCTAATACTTTTTGTCTTAGCATGCCATTTTATAGGAAGAATAGTAGCATCCTTCAAATTTTGCAGAAATACACCATGGAAGGATAAGATTTCATTCTCTAATGCATGTCAATTAATTTATTTATTTTTCAAATGACTTTTTATTGTATAATTCTAAGCATGGATATACTAGCTCACTTGCACCCAAACAAGGTGCAATGGTTACACAAATAACAGGATATATTTTGGGTAATCATAGTTTTACAATAGCTTTAACATAACTGAATCATCCTCTAATTTATGGAACTTTAGCATAACTAATCATCTTTAAATTATGTAACTTTTAAAGAAACTTAAACAATTGTAAAACAACCAATGGGAAAGTGAAGGTAAACAAATTAAAACATAGATCATGGAGCTGAAAAAGGTGGTCTGGATGGAAGGACCACGAGGCTGGACCACATGATTGGAGAACCAGGATGAAATCCTACATTAGTGTCTTATGACAGCAACATAACTATATATGCTACTCCTTAGTCTGCTTCACGGTTGAGGCCCTGCCTCCCCTGAACTCTTTTGTATAAACTCTTTTTCGGTCTCTCGATCTCTAATATAAAAAAAAAAATTAATATACATTTTTTTTAAATAGTAAGATATTTTTATATTGAAAGAACATAAAATAATTATATTGAAAACAAAATATTAAAAAATAAATTTATTTTATATTATATTTGTCATAAGAAACATGTAATAATTTTATATTATTTTTTAATATTCTGATTTTATAATATTTTAATATCATTGAATGACTAATAGCTTTATTTATGTCTCAATCTTCAAATCTTTGAATGGTTGGGCCATTTAACAAGCGCAAATATACTTGTTTTCTTTGGTTTATGACTCCCAATGGACTCAAAGACAAAATAAAATCAACCAAACAAAAAACATTATTGGCAACATGTCACAATTCAAAGCACAAGAGATAATACATCTGATTATCTAGGCCATGCAGTAGTTAAGTAACATGAAACACATTGAGCACAATTCATATATTGCCCACTTTGTTCGCTTATCCTATTCCATAGCATACTCTTAACATACTAAGCTTCTCCTCCATGAAGAATAACGTGAATAAATCATATGAATAAGAAAATAGACTCTAAATAAATCCTATGACACCCAGTTCAATTTGGATTAGGGAGAAAAAAAATACCAAATGAAATGGGTATTCAGCATGATTCAGATAACAATAGAATGAGATAAAACACAAGAAAAAAACCCCAATGAAGGAGAATTTGGCCATGGTGTGAGATAATACGAGAACCCTTAATAAAGTAAGTGCAGGAGAGGAATCCAATATTTAACAGGCTCTAGGGTGACTAAAAGAAACAAAGAAAAAAATAATTTAAACCAACTGAAGGTGATTTTGCTTTTGCATTACTAAGAGCTCAAGCAAAATTGAGACGGATAGGTCAAAGTTTGTGTACTATCATATTTAACACTAAAATGTGTTGTAGTTAATGTGGAAACCAATAATGGTGGGAAATAAACAATCAAAACTTGCAACTTTTGGTACACTTTGGATTTTATGTTCGGATTAAGGTGCCTCAACCTTAGGAGTCTCAAGTGGTTTATAATTAATTATTTAATTGGTCAGGTGTTCTGATTTTAATTAAGTTAATGATAATATAAATTTCCAAAGTTCAACCAACAAGCGTTGAGGAGGAAGCAGAATTGTGACACCTGTCACAAGGAAGAAACTTTGGAGAAGAAATTTTTATTTGGAGCTCTTCAAAACTATGCTCTTGCGGCAAGTGGTTGTGTAGTTTTCTTTCCTTTCTTGCGCATGTTTTTGGAAAGATTTTCAGTAGGACCAAATCTTCCACATGGATAGACTTGGAGCAAAATAGAAATTTCTATTTTGGTAGAAAGTCTTGATTTGCTTGGACACCTTGCCTTTTTGGAATAAATAATATTTGTATTAAATATTATTTATGAAAGAGTTGTGTACAAAGGAAGTTTCTAATTATATGTTGTAGATATATTGAATGTGGATTCTTTTGAGAAGCTACTTCCTTTTACATTGTAAACTCTATAAATACAATGTGTTGTAGAAAAGAAGAAGTGTGAAGTATTTTTGAAAGACGACATTATGCTACCATAATTATTCTAGATTTAGATATCACAGTTGAAGACACCTGGAAGAGCATACTCTGCATATTGTTTGTAATAGGTTTTTGTACTATAATACAATTGATATGTGTTTTGGTGTGGTGGGTTTTTTACCGAAAGGGTTTTCCCATGTTAAATTGTTTGTGTCATGTGTTTATGATAAATTTGAAATTTATTTTTGTGTGTTTTTCTTTTATCAATAATGTTGTTCAGGGGTTTGTAAATAAATTTGCATTCAATCTCCTTGGGGGTTTGTATTAGGAAGGTTGTTTCCACTCCTCTACTTTCCTTTCAATTAGTATCATAGTCTAACCAGATTTGTTATTCTTGGTGGGTTGTAGGGATTTTTGTGCATATCCTTTTCAGTGGGAGTTTCAGTAGGTAGAAGTCTCTTAACCAAGTTATGGATTTAAGAGGGCAAGCACATTCGGAAGGATTGAAATGGATAAATTCAATGGCAGCAATTTTGATTTGTGAAAACTCAAAATGGAGGACATGCTCATTGACAAAGACCTTTGGATTGTAATATCTGGTCAAAAACCTCAAACTACAACTCAAGATGCTTGGGATACAATGGATCGAAAAGCTAAGGGTATGATAAGACTCTACTTGGTTGACTCTGTACTCCTGAATGCTCATGAGAAGAAGACTGCAGTTCATTTTTTGAAAAAGCTTGAAGATGTAAACAAACTTTTTTTGAAAAAAAAATTGTATTCTTTGAAAATGGAGGAAAGACGAACTGTTGCAGATCACCTGAATTCATTCAACATGTTGGTTTCCCAACAAAACTATGTTGATGTAAACATTGATGATCAAGAATGTTGCATGCTCGTACTATGTTCTTTGCATGATGCTTGGGATCACCTGATTTTGGTTGTTGGAAGCACAACAACCACTTTCAAGATGGAAGATGTGGTTGCTTCGACATTGTTGTTTGAAGAAATGTGGAGGAAGTCTTTTGAGATGGCCAAGGAGGCCCTTATTTCTCATGGTAGATCAATAGAGAAAGGAAAGAAAAAGGACACGAAAGGCAAGTCAAAATCTCTTGAGAGATCAAAGTCTCTTGGTAAAAGGTCCAAGGCTAAATGTTGGAACTGGGGCAAATCCGGTCATTTCCGAAAAGATTGTAAAGAGGAGAAGAAAAAGAAAAACAAGAAAGCCTTTGATTTGGATTCTGACCAATCCTCTCAAGATGATGCAGATTCATTTGTTATTGCATTGGAAACCCATGCATTCGAAGATGTATGGTTAACTGACTCAGGTGCTTCTTTCCAAATGACCTCTCATAGGGGTTGGTTCTCAAAGTATGAAGAATATGATGGTGGGAAGATGTACTTGGGTGATGACTCTCACCTGAAAATTATTGGTCGTGGAAGATTCAAGATCCAATTCCTTGATGGTGGAGTGACGGGGATTGTTAGTATACATCAAGTTTTTTGTTTACCACGAAGCCTTCTTTCAGTTATAAATTTGAGTGATGTGGGAGTTTAGTCTATTTTCTCACAAGATGGATGCAAGATGACTAGAGGTTTCATGGTGATTTCTAAGGGTGTTTGGTTAGGCACGATTTGTATAAGTTGGATGCATGCACAGTTCAATATGATATCACTTATGTGAATTCCAATAAAAGGGATTTGGATTCTTCATCCTCACTGACAGATCAAGCAGAGAAGAAGACTATTGTATCAATATCTGATGCTTGTACTTTCTGACTACCTAAGGGTGCTAATTCTTTGAAGAAGAATCTCCCAACTGAGAAGACAATATTGTCCAGCACCAAAGACTTTGCCACATAGGTGAAAAGGGCTTACGAGCCTTCAAAAATAAGAGCCTTGTTGAAGAGCTTGGTGATTGTAATCTCGAGTTTGACTTTTGAGATCATTGCATTTATAAAGCATAACATCATGTTTCTTTTTATTCCAGTTCTCATAAGTCTTCTAGGGTCTTGGACTATGTTCATTTTGATGTATTTAATATTGTTAATATGCCTTCTTTAAATAGATATGTGTATTATGTTTCTTTCATAGATGACTATTCTAGAAGGATGTTTATTTATTTCCTTAAAAGTAAATAAAAAAAAATTAGTTACTTTAAGGAATTTAAGTCCTTGGTTGAAAATCAGACTGGTAGGAAAATTATGTGTTTGAGGATGGATAATAATGATGAGTTTTGTTCTGTTGAGTTCGATAGATTCTGTAAGGATATTTGGATTGAAAGACATAAGACAACTCCATATAAATCACAACAAAATGGATTTGTGGAGAGGATGCACATAACACTAATGGAGAGGGATAGGAGTATGATGAGCACGGTGCTAGCCTTGAACAAAATTTTTGGGCTGAGGCAGTAACCACTGCATGTTATCTGATAAATAGATCTCCTACTTTGACGCTTGTTGTAAAGACCTCTATGGAAGCATGGTTTGGTAAAAATACCTCAATGAGACATCTTAGACTCTTCATCTGTGAGGCATATACTCATGTGCCTAACGAAAAGATGTCATGTGCCTAACGAAAAGATGTCTAAATTGGAGAACAAGGTGGTTAAGTGTATAGAAGAAGTGTTTTCTTTCCTGAGAAGAAACCTTCCACAATAGATTTACAGCTAGAGAAGGAAGAGAAACAAAAGGAGGTAGTTCAAATTCTACCCACTCCTAAGCAAGTTGAACTATGTATTCCTGCAGGACCTAATAATGAGTAGAGCTCTAGCAGCTTAGAGAGTTCAGAAGAGGAACACGATCCTCAACCTCAGTCTATGAGGAGGTCTATGTGTGATAGGAAACAACCTAAATGATATAGATATTCACCAGAAAGTTTTGGTTATTCATTGTTAGATTCTAGTTGTATCTTTTCTTTGATTGCTAATGTTGATGAGCATAGGATTGTTAGAGAAGCAATGGGTAGGCATGATGTAGATTCATTGATGGAAGCCATGAATGAAGAGATGGTTGCATTGAAGAAGAATGTGACATGGGATCTGGTAGCTTTTTCTGAGGTACATAAACCTATTGGTTGTAAATGGGTGTTTAATAAGAAACGACGTCCAAATGGTAGTGTTGAGAAGTATAAGGCATGTTTGGTTGTGAAGGGAAATTCCAAGGTGGAGGGAATTGATTATGGGGAGATATTTTCTCATGTAGCTAAGTTGACATCCATTCGGCTTTTGTTATCACTTGCAGAAGGTCGTGATTCGGAAGCCGAGCATATGGATGTGAAGACAACTTTCCTTTATGGTGACTTGGAGGAGGAGATTTACATGTGTCACAACTAGAGAATTTTGTGGAGAAAGGTAAAGAGAGTCTGGTATGCAAGCTAAAGAAATCTCTTTATGGTCTTAAGAAGTCTCCTAGAATGTGGTACTAGAAATTTGACACCTATGTGTTATCATTGGGATTTTTGAGATCTAAATCTCACCATTGTGTTTATTATAAAGCTGCGAATGGTGATATTCTCATTATTGTCCTATACATGGATGATATGTTGTTCATTGGGAATAGGAAGAGAATGATTTCAGATTTGAAGTCTCAATTGTTAGCATGATTTGAGATAAAATATATAGGTGCAACAAGGTATATTCTAAGAATGAATATTAGAAGAGATAAAGATCATAGAAAGCTCTAGATCAACCAGAGAAAGTATGCAAACTTTGTGTTGGAGAGATTCAACATGACAGATTGTAGATAGTTAGTTGTTCTTATTCTACATGGGATTATTTTTTCTATGGAAGACTATCCAAAGTCTCTTGCCGAGATGGAGGACATGACTTGAGTTTGTTATTCAATTGTTTTTGGAAGCTTGATGTATGCTATGGTCTATACGAGGCAAGACATTGCACAAGCAATGGGAGTCCATAGTTGGTTTATGGATAATCCAAGACGGGTGCATTGGGATGCAATGAAGAGAGTGTTCAGATATTTGTGGGGTACTTCTGAGTATTCCTTAGGTTTCCATGGTAATTCTACTAGACATTGATATTCCTTGAGTATTCATGGGTATTTTGACTTTGATTGGGTAGGTGAGATTGATAGTAGAAGATCCACCAGTCGATATGAATTAATTATGTTTGGTGGTGCAATAAGTTGGATGAAAAAGCGACAATTTGTAGTTGTTTTATCCACAACTGAAGCTGAGTGCATGGTAGCTACTCATTCTTGCAAAGAGGCCATTTGACTTAAGATATTGTGTTCAACATTGGATTTAATGCGCGACATGTCATTATCTATTGTGATAACCGGAGTGTCATTTGCTTGGCAAAGAATCCTACTTTCCATGCCAGAACAAAGCACATTAACGTCCAGTTTAATTTTGTTCGTGATATGATGGAAGATGGAAAGGTGAAGTTGGAAAATGTAGGCACTTTGGTGAATGTTCTTGATGCATTGAAAAATCCATTGAGCACTGAGAAGTTCAAGTGGTGTGTTGGTTCGATGGGCCTTGGGACCTAAGCTATGATATGATGACTCCTATAAGGTCTTTGTCAAGTGGGATATTGTAGGGATTGAGGTGCCTCAACCTTAGGAGTCCCAAGTGGTCTTTAATTAATTATTTAATTGGTCCTATGTGACGATTTTAATTAATTTAATGTTATAATATAAATTTCCAAAGTGAAAGGAACAAGAGTTGAGGAGAAAACAGAATTGTGACACTTGTCACAAGGAAGGAACTTTGGAGAAGAAATTTTCTTTTGGTCTCTTCAAAACTCTGCCCTTGCAACAAGTGGCTGCATGGTTTGTTTTCCTTTCTTGTGCGTTCTTTTCAAAATATTTTCAGCGAGATGAAATCTTCCACATGGGTAGACTTGGAGAAAAATAGAAAGTTCTATTTTGGATATCACATTTGATGACACCCGCAAGATCATAGACTTTGCCTATTGTTTGTAATATTTTTTTTACTGTAAGACAATTGATCTGTGCTTTGGTGTGGTGGGTTTTCTCCTGAAAGGGTTTTACCAAGTTAAATCTTCTTTGTTATGGGTTTATGATAAATCTGAAATTTATATGTTTGTGTTTTTATTTTATCTATATAACATTGTTCAGGGGTTTGCAAAGAAATTTGCCTTCTCTCCTTGGGGTTTTGCATTAGGAAGGTTGTTTCTACTCCTTTGCTTTCCTTTTATTTTATAGATAGTATCTTTTGCATTTTATAATTATTTCCTACCAATACTTGGTTGTTAGATACTATACAGTCACCAAAAATATGGACATGTGATTACAGCCATGAGAGGATGACCTCTATTTAATTGCATTGACAGTAATGAAAACCACTTGGTATGATATGAAGTAGCAACTCTAAAAAATATCAATCATGAAATTTAGGTTTGAGAATGAATGAGTAAATGTTTTTAATCATGTCTACGAGGCCAAACGGTCTATTGGATTCATGGATAGTTAGAAACAAAATTTTTGCATAGTCCAAAACACAATGCGTAAATCTCCTTTTCATTCTACATCTTGGACCTAGAAATATGCAACTCTTATTATCTTATCTTCTTCAAACAAATTACCCAAGTTGTTCACTTTTAGTGTGTCAATATAATTTTTTTTGGATGAATAGGCAATCCATTAAATAAGTAATAGGTTTACACTATTTACCAAAAAAAGGGGCGGGAGGAAAAGATCACTCCTCCAGAGTCACACGAGCCCAGCTCAGAAAAAACAAAACAACTTACAATGTCATAAACATAAAAAAAGACTAAGCGGATAAAGTAGTAGGAGTGGAAGGAGGCGGATGATCCAAATCATTCTTTTTACCCCATACATTACCAGGGTTACAAGGGGGGTCTGGAAGACTCCACCCATCCTCATCAGCCTCACCATCACCTTCATTGTCTTTCTACGAAGGAGAAATTGCCAAAGCAAGTTGAGGAACCACCTTGGCGAAACTGAGCCAACCAAAATCTAGCTAATCAAATCCATCAGGAGCCAAAAAGGTACCACCACCCATAGGTCACCCAGAAGAAAAGACACCATGATCTAGAGATACAGAAAAATGATACAGGAAATCCCTCCACCCACCAGAGTGGTGACGAGGAGCCTGGGAACAAGGCATGTGAGAACCGCAAGACTAAGAGTTGCAACCATGCCAATGGCCACTAGCTCGAGAATGGTCACCGAAGGCAATAGAATCTAGTGAAACTCTAGCAACCATATATGGGGCATTACCCCAATAATCAGGTAAATCCTGTAAGTGGCCCAGCTCCAGAGCTACTTTATTGGCCTACACCTGGATCTGTAACATCACATTATTGCATATGCAAGATTTAGTGTACAAAGAAACATGAATATCAAGAGAGATATGAGAAAATAGAAAAACATTTCTATCTTTCTATAAACTGGAGAGGATTTCCATCCTAAAAAACATGCCAAATCTAGGTGAATTTGAAGGGAAGCCATGGGGAATCTACTAGCAAAACCATGTGCCAAGAAAAGGGTTCAGGCTGAAATGGCTTAAAAAAATCATGAATACAAACCCACAACTGTTGAGCTATTTTATAGAACTAGAAGAGATGCATCAATGTCTCAAGCATCTCACAAAAGGGATAGTGGGGTTAGGCACCCAAAGATGCCTGAGATGAGAGCCAATAGGCAAGCATTGCAAAATAGTACACTAGGAGAAATGGGCTACCTTAGGCTCAATAATGGCAGACCAAAGAGTCTGAAATTTGTGATGCCAAATACTCTTCGAATACTGCAAATGCCATCTACAATTCAAGGTGGTAACCATAGGCAAATGAGTCACAAGACAATGGTAACCCATCTTTGGTTTATAATTGCAAAAAGAAGTGTTGGGACACCAATGCCAATTTTTCCACCAAGGCCTCAAAAAATGAATACCAATTTTGTATAGCATCTTCAAAGGCAAATCAAAGAGCACAAGCTCAAATGTCTGCTGACCTTGTTTCTGACTGGACAAGAGGCGAAGTCCTCCAAGGTCTCAAGGGAGACAACATAAATCCTAAGCAACTCTGTGAAACAAATGATTATATGTGCCATTGGCCCATAGAAAGTCCATCCAATTTACAATAAGATGCTCTATAAGGAGCCCAGCACAAGGAGTAATAAACATGAGTAGCAACAATAACTTTTGAACAAATCTAGAATTTACCAGCCAAAGAAAGAGGCTTGGTAATCCGGTAAGAAAGCTTCTTCTTGATCCTTGCAAGCACTGCATTCCAAAGGGAAACAATAGACCCTTGAAAGGCAAAGGGAATGCCCAGGAACTGAAAAATTTCCCCATTTTGAATCTATTTCCAACCAAACTGGGATAGCCAAAGGGGGGTAGGAAGAAAAGAATTCCTGTAATACTGGGTTTTGTGCCACTGAATAGCCGACCTAGAGGCTAAACAAAAAATTTCCAAACAATGAAGGGCTTCTTTGGCATTATTTTCCTCTTTGAAGAGAATGAGAAATAAATCATTTGCAAAATGGCTATTAACAAGCTGAGAAGGTGAGTTGAACAGAGAAATCCCCCTGACACGTACAGCAGAAATGAAGAAGGCAAAAAAATACCTAAAACCTTCCATAGCAAGCACATACAAGGATGGTGCAAGAGGGAATCCTTGGCGGATGGATCTATGAAGATCAAAAGATAAAGAGTGGCTACCATTAATGACGATGCAAGCAGAAGCATCACCAAAAATTATTTGAATAGACTGAATGAAGCGAGGACCAAAGCCTATATCTTTAAGCTTAGCAAGAATAAAAGGCCGTTCAATTTGATCATAAGCTTTAGCAAAATCAATTTTAATAAAAAGGGCTTTCTGCGAAGAGCATCCGGCCCTTTCAATACCTTCACAAACCAAAATAATATTTTCTAGAATAAACCTGGATTTAATAAAACCAGTTTTCTCAGGTCACACAATATGCAAAAGCAAATGTCTGATTTTGAGCGCCAAGGCTTTCACAATTATCTTATAGGAGACATTAAGAAAGGTAATTGGTTTCCAATTACAAATATCTTCTAGATCACCAACTTTGGTAATGAACACTAATACATTTGGTCTATAATTCCAATGGAGGTTTCCGATGGAGAAGGTATATTGTGACCAAATTTGATTTTTTTTAAGAAATGCACGAATTCGTCAAAATTCCGATGATAATTTCACATTTGGCTTCAACAGAGAAGACATTAGCAATGAAATTTGGTTTTTTTTTCAAAAAAGTGCCCTTGTTTGTCGAAATTGCGAGGACAATGGGCATTATACTTTAAAAAAAAAGACGGCAAGTCATTTGTGACATTTGCAATCTTGCGCAGGCTTCCTTGTCGAGCTGAACCCCTAGAAAGATCAAACGGCACACTCACCATTTAAGGTAGAATATTCACCTTCATTTCGGATTTGCACAATATTTGCATGAGGAATTTTGGATTTGCATAATATTTGCATAATTTATGGAATTGCTTGGGTAGAATCTTCACGATTCGAGGTAGCTGAATCTTTGCCTTCATTCATTGATATGCATATATGAGAAATTGTGTGCGTCTCACCCATTGCTTGAGCTATCCACTACATTTCACAACTACCCTTGCTTTGTCGTTCCTAGGTCATCAGAAGTCTTTTAATGTTGCCCCCATGCCTCGGTTGTCGATGTTCAGTCTTCCCATTTCACCACCATGAATTCTATACACCCCGGAGGGAAATCGACCTCTGCTTCTCTTTTCTCTCTCTCCCACCCTGCCCCTACCATGGCACTAGGACGTATACACGGCAAAGAATGAGCTTACCAATTCTAGGGAGGTATCTAGCATAGGAAGAAGATATGCCTAAGTCTAAGAGCATACTATAAAGCATCTAATTTTAAGAGACTCGATTATTATTGTCATGATCAAACATAACATGCATCTTTCCAAAGAATTAGTTTCACGAAGATGTGTCTAGGCCTAGAAGACAAAAAAAGTAGCTATAAGTTACAACAATCAAAAGCATAGGGATATATACCTATGAATAAGAATTAAAAGGAGTAAACGATAGCCTAAGTCATATTTTATAGTGAAATGAAGTGCATGTTATCACAATAGTCTTATCAATGAAAATGATTGTCTTTCATCATTAACTTCAAATAAAACACTGACATCATCACCATGCTAGATCACATTTAAAATAGTTTCAGATGGGAGTCACAGTTATTTTAACTGTCACAAAGTACACATTCATGAAGTATTAAATAGAATAGCCAAGACAAAGGTCCTCATGAGAGGAATACAAGAAGTTCATCGTATGTGTAAACAATCTTTAGGATTACAACACACAAATTTTCATTTACAATCAAAGGTCACAATGATAGTGAAGACCTACATAGTCCTAGAGGAAGTAAAGGGACAACCCAGGCTTGTGATTTGGGTTCAATATCAACATCAATGAATACCATAGAAGTAGTGATAGAAAAAACAATGTATATACTACTTGTTACTATTTTGTGGCTGTCTCTTTTTTATAGGCTTTGTCCTAACTTTTTCTCTTTGGTTGGGTTGTCACTGAGATTTACATTTCAAACCTTTGCCCATTATCTCACTATTATTAATTTGGCTAGGACTGTTATCACTTGTACTTTTCCATGTGTATTTGGTTCTTATTGTGTATCATCTTCTCATGACTTCTTCAGGAGGCTGACACAACACTATCCTAGAAGATCTTTACTATATTTTCAATGAAACTTGGGTTTTTTACTTCCTATTCACTATTTTTTTGGTGTAGCTATTCCTTTCTATGTCTTCTTTTAATTTGTGCTTCAAAGTGATGTGTTGCTCACAATTCTTTT
Source organism: Cryptomeria japonica (assembly GCF_030272615.1). Taxonomy (NCBI): domain Eukaryota; kingdom Viridiplantae; phylum Streptophyta; class Pinopsida; order Cupressales; family Cupressaceae; genus Cryptomeria; species Cryptomeria japonica. Next base: position 612,473,621 of record NC_081415.1, on the reverse strand, counting down.
CCTTAGACCTATACATAAGGCTTGTCATTGTCATCTACATACCGCAGTTATACTATGCTCTCAGACTTAGGCATATCTGTGTTTCCTTGTACATTTATAAATGTGCATGAGAGTCATCTTGAACCAGTTCTAGGGAGGTAGCTAGAAGAGGAAGCTTCATAACATTACAATTTGTGTTAATATGTTCCAAACATATATGTAAATAAAAAATTGAAAAACATACCTCAATTTTGAAATGCTTTAATGTTTCTAGAACATGTTAGTGTATTCTTTTATCATAGAAAAACATAATGTAGTTGATCATAACTGATGTAACAAAGTTGTATCTTTGAATGTCTTGTTCCTTGATTATAGATCTATGCTCAATTGATTTGAATTGCTTGACTGAAAACTTGGTAGATGTGGGTTGGAGTTTATAGGGGTTTGAAATGATAAATAGACTTGTATCTATATGCAACTTGCACCTTTTCAAATTGAACTTTTCGAAAAGTCCAAATTTGGAGAGGAAATTCCTACTATTTGTGAATCCAACATTCATCTTTCAAATTTTAGGTCCAATTTCCATGAATAGGGGTTCCCAAGACCCTAGTCCTAGAACATTATGCCATGAGGAACATCATGAGTAAGGGAATGAACCAAATTTATTGAAACGTTCTGAAACCTAAGTATAATTAGGCATAAATAAGGCACAACCACTAAAGTGAGTCCAAACCTAGTGTATATTTATAAAGAGATACAACTTATGATGCAATATTTAGCCCCCTCTTAGCAAGAGTCTAAAATTATGCTCATGTACTCTTGGGAAAATATGGAGAAACCAAATATTCTTTCACCAAGATATTGAAGAGTCAAGATGACTACAAGTTTGGAAAGGTGGTAGCTCCCAAGACTTATGATATTCTCAATCTACAATATTGAGATAAAAGGGAAGTACAAAGTGAGTAATATGAGAAACATTGGTAACATACATGGAGCATGCAAAACACAAAGTTATGACATTTAGAACTAGTAAGATTCATATATTCTCACTAGGAACCATGTCAAAAAGACAAGGCATAGATCTAGGACTAGTAAGATCCTTATATAGTTACTAGGAGTCATGTCAGAGACACATAAAGCATGATGCCCAAGTTAGTAAGATCCTCTAATACCTAGTCATAGATCACATTCTAACAACAAATAGAAGGTCATATCTTGGTAACCTAACTAGTCCATGAGTAGTAGCTCAAAATGTTATCAAAGCTAGGTTAGATTAGGAGCCCCAAGAACCTATAATGTGTCTTATAATCAGTGTTGAAAATAATCTACACTCAATCCAACAATGGAATGGTAAGAAAGTGGGCAGTAGCTCAATGGTAGAAAAATATATTAACAAATAGAATGCCTTAATTTGGACTCCTAGCTATTTTATGAGTATTAGCTTAACATTTTCATGTGTAAATAACATCTACTCCCACCTTTACCATAGATCCAACTTCGACCATTTCTCCTTCCACAACCTCTAGTCACCTTCATGTACCAAAGCCCTTAGTACCACACCTTTAGTACTTATATCCTTCACTTATCATCCACCATATGCCCTACTTATCAAATTTATTTCTTCTACATGTAAAAGCCATATGCACAAGATGGAATGACAATTGGTAGATGTAAAAGCCATATTCCACAACCTTTTCTAAAATCCTTTATGCCAGTGCCAAAATGTGAGGTTTGTAACAAGCTGCGACATCCATCAAAGCATAATAGAGATGAGATTTTTAACAAGATGGAATATCAAACAATGTAGGAAAGCATCGATTAAAAATAAATACAAGATTGCAGTTTATAGAGTTTACTTCATTTTGTCTTTTTGTGGCATTGAATTTCATAGTGTTTTAAAGAACATATCATAGTTTTTCCAGCCTAGTGTTTACCGAGAGGAGTAAATAATGTATAGTTTGGTCTCCCATGCATATAAATTCACCCAAATGTGTGAGAAGACCATTGTTCATGCTATGTATCATATTATGTTGTGTGCAGGGCTCCAAATTAGATTTGGTACGTGTTTGGGCATGAGGACAGTCTGATATCTCTATGTATCAGACAGTAAAAAGTAGTAAGAGTGAAGAATTTGGTGGAAAGACCAAGCGATAGGTATTTTGAAGTGGTTGATGACAAAGAGAGGGGTCAGGGGACCCTATGAAACCTTCGGAAGGGTTTGTGTATCAAAACTAAATGAAATAGATTAAATTTCTATGATTGTCCTAAGGGTATTGATTGTCACAGTCATAGTTTTACTAGTGATATTATTTTTGTTTTGACAGAGTTGTGTTTGTAAACATAAGTGTGGACATGTAATGGATTCATGAGATGTCTTAAGACTACATCAATACTTAACAACAACATAGTGTGTAGGCACCTAAAATATGAAAGGACTACATATTGGAAGGCGTGTGTGATGATGCCATGAAAGGTCTGATATCGCTATGTATCAGACTGAGAAAACCAGTGAAAGACAAAAAAAAAATGCATTGAGAAGGAAAAAGGTTGAATTGCCTAATGTTTGTTGTTGAAGTGATGTGTGGGGACCCTGCCAAGTCAAATACCTTGTTGTAGTTTCAAAGTGTGGAAAAAGAATAAGCATTTTATTTACCGTCCTAATAGACCATCCATCATAACTGTAGACACCCAAAATTGTCATGTAATTATCTAAGCCTAATTCTTCTATTAATTAAATAAATCTTTATTTATTTAATTAATTCATTTATCCTCTTCTAGCCTTATTTCTCATTTAAATAAATACATTTATTTATTTAAATTATCCTTTTCCTAAATTAAATAATTTTTTTTATTTATTTAATTATCCTACTTCTTCTATTTATTAAAGAAATCTTTGTTTATTTAATTAATTCATTAGCTTTTTCTACCCATGACACATGTCATTCATCTCTTAATTCATACACTACCTACCCCTTTCATTATTTTATTATTTCCTTTACCTACCCTCTAATCCTAGCCGACCTCCTTTTTACACCTCTCAATCTTATCCCTCCATTTCATATTGTGTCTTCTATTTAAGGAGATGCCTTCTTCATTATCAAACCCTAATCACTCAGCCTAATTGACAATTTGGAGGACTCGACTACACTACGATCCTACTTGCAACCACATTTCGTTCTTTGTTGAGCTCTTGTGCATATTAAAATCTGAGAGCAAATATATCAAGCAAGATCAATGGAGATAGGAAGAATGGAGATCAAAACCCTATTGGACATGTGATGGTATAATCTTTGTGATTTCATTTGATTTGCATTGTCTTAGGTAATCTTCATATGTTATGGTGGATCTTTGTTGATTGTTAGGCTAGGGTTTTGTGGTTGAATTCATTTAGCCTTTCAATATTGTTATTATTGTATCCATTTTCACCATACACATTTTGGCACGCCCCGTGGGACATGGATTTTTCTTAGATCTATGTTTTTGGTAGATTTTTCTAACCCTATATTGCTATTTTGTAAAACAATTTGGAGAATAACCTTGTGCAGCTAGGGTTTTGGACACAAAATCAAGATCTTGGAGAGATTCGATCATATCTCACAAATGGCTCAGAAATTTTGCCCCAAATTTTTGTTTGCAGGTTGAAGAAAGTATCAGGAACTCTCAATCCAAAATTCAGAATTTTTGGAGCATATTTTCATTTTCTAGGAATTTTTTATAATTTTTCATAAAAAATTAATTTTGAGAGCAAATGAGAGAATTTTTTGGATTTTCTTACATTTTTGGAAATATCTCATAATTATACATAAGATCTGTTCTTTGTGAATTTAATTTTGATGCAAAATGTTTCCCTAAAAATCGGATCTTTAAAAATTAGGGTTTTTCTTTATTTTGATCAGATCTCACAAACGGCTTCGAATTTTGACACAAAATTTTTTGTGCAGGTTAGGAAATATATTAGAAATATTTAGTAAAAATTTCAGATTTTTTGGATCGATTTTGCATTTTATATGAATTTTGTATAATGTTTCATAAAAAATTAATTTTGCGAGAAAATTAGCAAATTTTTTGGATTTTCTTACATTTTTGGAAATCTCTCAGAATTATACACAGGTAATGTTATTTTTTATTTTAAATTTGATGCAAAATTATTCTTAAAAAATCAGATCTTTGAAAATTAGGGTTTTGCATTATTTTAGTCATATCTCACAAACTGCTTGGATTTGTTGCAGAAAATTTTTTGTGCAGGTTTGGAAGACCATAGGGACTCTCGAGTAAAAATTTCATATTTTTTGGATCGATTTTTCATTTTATATGAATTTGTTATGATGTTTCATAAAAAATTAATTTTTGGAGCAAATTAGCAAAATTTTTAGATTTTCTTACATTTCTGGAAATCTCTTGAAATTTTACAGGTGGTATTTTTTTATGATGAATCAGATCTTTGAATTGGTCAACAAAATGCATTGTTGAAGGCCCCTATTTCACAAAGTCTTTTGGATCTAAAATTTACCTAACTTGTGTGCTTGCAGGAAGGGGTGATTATTTCAAACAATCCAAACTACTAATAAATCTTTGTTGCAGGTTCTTGGCAAGGGTTTTTGGATTTTTATTGTGTACCTTATTTTCATAGACTAGCAAACACTTCAATTGGTGCACTAAAATTGAATCATTGTCTTTTGTGTCTTGAGCAATAGGCTCTTTTTGTTCAATCTTTAGAGGGCCTATCTTCCCATGTGGTCATTAGGACTACTAGTGAGAAGAGAATGACCCAAGTGGTAGCGAGGAAAACCCACCTCTTCCGAACCACTATAATCAAATGTATTCATGGTGAAAACTATGGATAACGTGTGCTAATTAGTTCATACCGACACTATGTCTCCCCATAAACCCGTTTGATCAAATTTATTTGATCATTTGTAGGGCGTAACCCTTACCGGCTGGGAGCCTTCTGTATTTACAGAGCTGAAAGTGCCGCATGTATGGCCACACGAGCGGATGCCCTTACTAGCACCTTTTTGTTTTAGAAGCCCAAATCCTTCTAGTTGTTGGGGCAGGAGGTCGGACCTCTGGTAGCGGCCCACACACATACGGTTCTTAGTAGAGATACAAAGTTCGCCATGGGGAGTTTTCATGGGGACTGATGCTTGGCTGACCCGAGAAGTGAGTGCCGAGGGTGGAGCCAGTGAGGTCAAGCATCTAAGTATCTGCTCTGAATAGCGTAGCCTCGAGGGTAAAACCCCATGTGGGATCAATAACTATTGTCTTGGCCAGCCATAAGAATTGTGCTTGACTTATTTTAAACATTCAAAACATTCAAGACCAAACAACAAAACATTGTGTCTTTTGTGTTTTCAAGTGTATGCAAAACAATTTTACATCAAACAACACACTTTCTTGGAGTCATTTTGAAGTCTAAACTCTTGAAAACATTGAGTCCTCAACAACATTGTGTCCTCTTGTCACGAAAAACAGTCAAACATTCAGATTTGGTCACAACCAACAACTTCACAAATTGGAAAAATTTGACAGTCCAGCAAACAAAAGAAATCAGTTTCGGAATACTTGAGCTTCCTAGGTTGTTTCTTCAGGTTTCATCTAGCATTCAACCTGTCTTCGGGTCTCACACAGCCCATCATTGCTTTACATATCTCATTACATTCACAATTGTCTAAACTTGAGTCAAAAGGTCACTTGCTTGTCCTCATCATACTTTGTCAACACACTACATACAACTACACTTTGCTAAGTGGTCCCTCATCAAGGTTTCTTACCTTTGGGTCTCATTTGGTCTTACTTAGAGTCAAGGTCAAATTACCTCATCAAGAGAAACTATCCTCTCTTTGGAAGTCACACCTACTCTACTACATACATACTTGGTCTTACACTTTGGACATTGCAAGTACACCTCAGATTCATTTACATTCCATACAACTCTTGGTCTTCCATACTCTTTCCATTTTTCATCTAGTCTCTCACATCTTGGTCAAATACCTAGTTCATGGTTGAAACCCGTCTTCAAAAATCTAGGAGAAAAGCTAAAGAGGCTCAAGAATCCGCAAACATGAGTTCTTATGAGTATGACAATGATTTATTTTTCAATACTGATCACACTACATTGCCAAACATGGATGTCTATAGAAACATTCCAAATGTGGAGAACGCAGACACTATAAACAACAATGTTACACACAATGACAATTTGGACAACTTATCAATACATTCAGCAGATGTGGAAGAATCCATTAGGAATCCCCATTTCAATCGACTGATTGAGGAAATAATGAGGAGAGATAGACAATACTTCTTACACATGATGGCACAAAGTGGAGCCAAGATACCTCATGATTTTGACATGTCTCAAATAATGGAAAATCAACCTTTGCAACAAACTCACTCCAACATGGATCAAAGGAGACCTAATAGTGGAGGAAATAGAGGACCACATATGGTACCTGAATCACCATCAGCTTTTCTTCAAAAACCAGAGGTCCCACATACATATGGTCAAGCATATGATACTCACTTTCATAGACCATTATGGAAGTCTTATGCAGACAGATACGTTCAATCACATACTAATGCTAAGGATCAACCACCAAAACAATTGGATATTCAAAGGCATGCTCAAAATTTGGACACAAGGAAACCTCATGTCAAATTTGGGGGCAACACAATGGAACATGACATACCTGAAGAATATGGTATACATGCGCAAAATAGATATGGGGTTCCTCAACATGAATCTATACCAAGTGCTCCATATATGCCGCATCAATATAGACCTCCTCCATATGAACATGTGTATGATCAATATCATCCATATATGCAACAAGCTCCTCCTCAAATTGGTATCTCAAACATGGGGTATGGTTCAAGAAGTTGATCTCCACCTAAGAGCACTTTGGAGCAACAAATCAGAGACTTACAAAAGAAAATGGAGGACATAAATGCACCGAAGCCAACATACACAATGAGAGACATATGTCCTTATTAATTTGATAAGAGCATTCCAATGCCTCCTTTTCCTACACACTTTGTGACGCCTAAATTTGATAAGTATAGAGGAAAAGGGGATCCTAAGGCACACATAAGACAATTTTTCACATCTTGTATTGAGGTAGTAGCAGAAGAGACATATTTGATGAGATTATTCCCACAAAGCTTAGGCGATCAAGCTATGGAATGGTTCTCCCAACTTCCACCTGGAATTAAGTCATGGGGTGACTTAGCAGAGGCATTTATTCAACATTTCTCCTACAACATAGAGGCAGACATATCAGTCACTACTTTGTGCAATACTAAGCCAAAAGAGGGAGAATCTTTTGCATCATTTTTATAAAGATGGAGAAATCTAGCCAGCAGATGCTCTTGTGAAATTCCACAAAAACAAATGGTAGAAATGTTCACCCAAAACGTTAACAAAGACATTGGCTATGATCTAAGAAAAGCTTGTTTGTCCACCTTCAAGGACGTTATTGAAAAAGGCTTAGCAACAGAAAAAGTCCTAATTGAACAAGGAGTCATTAAGATATTCAAGGAAAACAAAGATGACTTTAAAGGAAAAGACAAGCCAAGATTTTGGAATAAAAACAAAAACACAGTCAATGATGGTGTTGTTGATGCCAACACAGTGCGACCCAAATTAATCTTTTCGGGATCAAGTTCTACAAACAATCAAGTGAATACTCAAACAACTTCTAGACCATGAAGGAAGTACACCCCATTGGGAGAACCACTTGAATCAGTCTTCAAAAAGATTGTGGCAAACAAAGTGATCACAGTTCCAGATTTTCCTCCATATGAACCAAAGGTCAAACCAAATTGGTGGAATGATGATGAGTATTGTGAGTTTCATAAGAGAAAGGGTCATAAGACAAGAAATTGCCATTGACTGAAGAACATTGTGCAAGATCTCATTGATAGAGCTGATATTGAGATTGAGGGACACTCATCCAATCAAGAACATGAGATGTTTAAGGAACCATTCCCAAAGCATGACAAGGGAAAAGCCAAAGTCACAGATGATCAGGCCAACTATACTAGAGCACCTTACAACTATGATTCAACTATCAATCATATCTCGATGGACAATCATATCTCTATTATTACCATCAAGAACAAAAACCCTGAGAATCCTCCTCAGAGACCCAAGATTGTCCTAAGAGGTGTTGGATCTTCTTCCGAACATACCTCTGAATGTCATGTTACAACTCATCGAGGTAAAATTACGTTGCCAGGTGCCTCCACTAAAAATACCACTTCTTCATCAACCAAGCCTGAGTATGACCTTGTAGAACAGTTAGGGAAGACACCCGTGCTCATTTCCATCCTTGAGCTCTTACGCATATCCCCCGCTCATAAAGCTATTCTTCACAAAATCTTGAGAGACACTGCCATTCCTACTGATCTGAACGTGGACCAGTTTCAAACCATGGTGGGTTACCTTTCCATTCCACACTCCCTTACATTCACAAAAGCCGATGATGCCTCCGTAAGTCAGCCACATAATGCACCATTACATGTTGAAGCCTTCATACACAAACATCGAATAAAGCGAGTCTTGATAGATGGAGGAGTTGGTCTAAACATTTGTACATTGAGCATCATTAAACAATTGGGATATTTAGATAAAGCTGTGAATTCTACAAATCAAATCACCATCAAGGCATATGACGATGAAGAGAGCTCATCCAAGGGCATAGTCACCCTACCTCTAAGAATTGGGCCAGTCACAAAGGATGTGGTTTGTTAGGTCCTAGATCTGGATCTCACTTATAATATATTGCTAGGACGTCCTTGGATTCATGAAATGAGGGCAGTCCCATCAACATATCATCAATGCATTAAGTTTCCTCATAATGGAGTCGAGGTAACAGTTAATGGTGATCCTAATCCATTCATATATTGCAATAACCTGAGATCACATACTGAGACCATCATTCCCAGTAATCGTGAAGCTGTTCCTTCTTTGGCATACATTGACCCTGAGTCATTGAAACCTTCGACATCAAAACAAGGTGAACTTAAAGGCAAATTTCAGGACAAAGGCATGGGAGAATACACTTTAAATCAAACCATGTATTTACGACAAGTCATGAGCTCTCCAAAAGAATATGGAAGGCCACATCCTAATAAGAAAATATCCATTATGCTATTCAAATGGGATCCTACTACCTTTCAAAGATGGGGTGAACTGGAAGAGGAAGATTTATACAAAATGCTCTACAAAGACATTGAAGATGACACACAAGATTAGATCAATATACCCTGTGAGAAATATGGTAAAGGCTTCAAGATTCTACAAAAATTCGGGTATGATGGAAAAAGCCCTCTTGGGTTACGCAAAGAAGGCGTTATGGAGCCCTTACAACCTAAATTGATTATAAAAAGGGAACGCTCGAAAGGACTTGGTTTTCTGACTTCCAAGATCCACACTAAAAGGACAGAAAAGGCATCACAAATCAAAATTGCCAAAGTTCAACAAGAGGATTGCTATTCCATAGATTCCAACGAATGGGAATGGGGTTTAGACAAATCCTCCAATGACTATGAGCTCACCGAGACATTCAGAGAGCCAGATGAACCCACAGAAGAAGAGGAATTTTATAAAAAGTTCAGAGTTGGTCAAGAAACAACCCATAAGGATTCCGCACAGTCTTCGTCTCAAGGTTCTAGGTTGAAATCACATAGGATGAGAACACCTGTCCCAGAATGCGCTAATAGTGACGATAATTTGGATTCGCTCACGATCGAAACTGATGAGGAGAGTGCCATCGATGACCTCGATGATTGCCTTGATATACCCGAATATAACCACATCTTCACTCTTAGCCCTGCAAACTCTGAAAACATTAAAAGCCTTCCCCTTGTTCACCACCAACTCATTGACTGGGATTATGAAGGACCAGCACAATTTGACACATTTCAAAATGACGAAGCTATTATTGACTATCTTGGCATACGAGATGATCTTCCCCTTGGGGACCATAAAGCAGGATACACCATAGAACTCAACAACATGGCATATTTTGGTGAGGGTGTCGGACCTTCCAGTTGCAAAAATATGAAAATAAGAACAAATCAAGGGTCTTATGGCGAAAACCACACTATGGCGCTATCTGATCCCAAAAAAGTAAAAAGAAAGGACGTATCTAAGGGCGAAAACCTCTCTGAGGCACCCGAAGATGGAAGGCTCGACATTCTTCCAGCCTCGTATGAGGAAAAGTCATCCATGTTGGTAGAGGATACTATCAAGACAAACATTGGTACAGAAGAGGTTCCACACAACATATTCCTGGCTCAATCATTGACAGAGTTCGAAAGGTCAAAATTCATAAGCTTCTTCAAGGAACGACAAATCAACTTTGCATGGTCATACGCTGATATGCTTGGACTAGATCCGGATTTGGTAATGCATCATTTGACAGTCAAACCGGGGGCAAAGCCAGTGAAACAAAAATTAAGAAAAATGCATCCACAAGTGGGCATTACTAGTCAAAGCAGAGCTGGAGAAATTATTGGATGTCAGATTCATATGCCCAATTGATTATCCTGAATGGATCTCCAATTTAGTACCTGTCAGTAAACCAGATCGCAGTATCAGAATATGTACAGATTTCAGAGACATCAACAAAGCTTGTCCAAAAGATGACTTTCCATTACCAAATATTGACTTGATCATTGATCTCACAGCAGGTCATGAAATGTTATCTTTAATGGATGGATTTTCTGGTTATAATCAAATCAGGATTGCTCCTGAGGATCAACATAAAACATCATTCACTTGTCCGTGGGGAACTTTCTGTTGGAATGTCATGCCCTTTGGGCTAAAAAATGCAGGTGCTACATATCAAAGAGCAATGACCACTATCTTTCATGATCTCATGCACATAACTATGGAGGATTATGTTGATGATCTCTTGGGTAAATCAATAGACAAAGATACACATTTGGACATACTTTCAGTCATCTTTGATCAGTTGGAAAAATACAAAGTAAGATTAAACCCCAAGAAATGTGTCTTTGGAGTAACCTCCGGGAAGCTCCTAGGATTCATTGTGTCCAAAAGAGGAATTGAAGCTGATCCAACAAAAGTCAAGGCTATCTTGGACATGCCACCACCCAGAAATATCAGTCAACTTTGATCCTTACAAGGGAGACTCCAGTCTATACGAAGATTCATAGCACAACTTGCAGATAAGTGTAATCTTTTTCAACACCTGCTACATAAAAATATCAAGTTCAAGTGGGATGATAACTATCAACAAGCTTTTCAGACGCTCAAAGATTATCTTTTGAATCCGCCAGTTCTGATGCCACCAATTCCAGATCAGCCTTTGCTACTATACATATCAGCTACTCCAACAGCACTGGGGGCACTTCTAGCACAACAAATTGCTGACGGCAAGGAAAAAGAAGTATACTATATCAGTCACACATTGGTGGGATATGAGCTAAACTACACACCAATCGAGCGTGCATGTCTCGCCGTGGTCTTTGCTTCGTAGAAATTACGGCATTATATGCTCACTCATAAGACTAAGTTGATTGCAAGAATTGATCCCTTAAAATATCTTCTCAATAAAGCAACACTTACTGGGCGACTGGCCAAATGGGTAATGATCTTGAGTGAATTCGACATCGAGTATGTGGACAGAAAAGCAATAAAAGGACAAGCAATCATGGATCAATTAGCAGATGCCCCCATGATTGATGATGCTCCTCTAAATTCAAAATTTCCAGACGAATCCATTTTAACAATATCACATGCAAGGCCATGGCAACTATACTTTGACGGCTCATACACACAGCATGGGGCAGGCGCTGGTATCCTCTTCATAACTCCTCAAGGTGACTCTATACCAAAATCATACCGCTTATCATTTCCTTGCACTAACAATATAGCGGAATATGAGGCATTAACAACTGGATTACAAATTGCAATTCAATGGAAGATCCAGGAACTTCGTGTTTTTGCGGATTCCCAACTTGTCATCCGTCAAGCAACTGATGATTACCAAACAAAAGATGAAAAATTAATGCCTTACAAACAAATGGTGGATGATTTGAAACAACATTTCACAAAGATAGATTTTGAGCAGATACCAAGAGAGCAGAATCGTCCTGCAGATGCCATGGCTACAATTGCTTCACTGATTGATCTCCCTCAAAATGAAACTTGCTATGAGTTCTTAGTGGGCAACCTATTGGTTCCTTCATATGAGATCACTCCTACTAAAATGATATGCGTTGTTGGTCCCAAATCCCAGTTATATGGTTCCATATTCACATACCTTCGCAACAATACCCTACCTCCTGATCTATCAAACAACCAACGCCGCACTTTCATTCGCCAATCCTCTCGATATGTCATTTTAGCTGATATCCTATACCGGCGAGGTCTAGATGGCACTCTTCTTAGATGTTTAGAAAGCGACGAAGCTCAGATTGCGTTACGTGAAGTGCATGAAGGGATATGTGGTCCGCATGCTAGTGGTCCTACCTTGGCCAAGAAACTCATCAGGACTGGATATTACTGGCCCAATATGGAAAAAGACTCATATCAGTTTGTCAAGAAATGTAAGCAATGTCAAATTCATGGAGACCTCATACATGCACCAGCACAAGAACTACAACCACTCGCGTCTCCTTGGCCCTTTTGTCAGTGGGGACTTGATCTCATAGGCAAGATTCACCCTCCTTCTTCCAATGGTCATAAATTCATTATCACAGCCACAGAATATTTCACAAAGTGGATTGAAGCCGTACCTCTCACACAAGTCACTGGAAAACAGATTGCTACCTTCATCCTTAACTATATCATTTGCCGATATGGTATTCCTGATTCCATTATTACTGATAACGGGCGTCCATTTAAAAACCAGGATGTTCGTGAACTCTATGACCATTTCCATATTTCCCATCGTTTCTCCACACCATATTACCCCCAAGGTAATGGCCAAGCTGAGGCATCTAATAAAACAATTCTTAAAATCCTCAAGAAGACAGTCGACGACGCTGGCCGTAACTGGCATATCCAACTCAATCCTGCACTTTGGGCTTACCGCACAAGTGTCCGCACACCTACAAGAGCTACACCCTATTCACTTGTCTACGGCGCTGAAGCCATCTTGCCTATTGAGGTCGAGTTACCTTCTTTACGGGTCTGTTTGCAAAACATCATCAACGATGAAGATTATAGGGTCTCTCGCTTACAAGAACTAGAACTGTTGGATGAATGGAGACAAACTGCTTTTAATCATCTCAAGGTTTACCAACAATGAATGAGTCGCAGTTACAATCACAAAGTCAAGCCTCACACATTTGAGGTAGGTGACTTGGTTCTCAGAGAAAATCCCAAAAATCAGCAAGATAGAGAGAAGAAGGGCAAGTTCGAACCAAATTGGCTTGGCCCCTACATCATTACAGCAGCATATGGATCTGGGGCATATCAGCTCTCAACTACAGAAGGTGAACCTTTGGAGGATCCTATCAATAGCATGCACCTTCGTAGGTTCTACACATAGCTCTTTGGAATATCCTAATTCAAAAATACAAAAAAAATCAAAAAAAAAATCAAAAATACAAAAAAAATTATAAAACAAAAAAATCGTTACTTGGTGAAAACCTGGCAAACAGGCGCCTTGTGACACAAAAACATTGAAAAATCAAAAAAAGTAAAGAGAAATAATTTCGTCCAACGGTGAAAACCACTTCGGTGGTGCCCTAGGCAAGTACCATCGTGAAAACTGGGTCACCAGCGCCATGCGTAGAGACATTGCTCCTCCCTCCTTCAAGATTCACTTTCATCCTTTCACTTCACACACACTCACAACCTATTCATCCATAATAAAATTACCCAGTCCCATCATGGCTTGTTATTGATCTACCCAAGATTGGTTAGCCATTCATAATAAATCTCCCTTTTCACATCCCTTTCCATCCATAATAAATCCGATCCTATCTGTGGCTAAGGCAAAATCCTACGTCTAGTGATGGGTGTGGAACATAGAACATCACATGTTTTGAGGAGTATAGTTTCTTCTAGCTTTCTTCAGTCTATCCGCGCACAATCCGCAATAAAGAAACATTTGCATCACAAATCCGCAATAAAGTTTCATCTTCTCCGCAATAAAGTATCAGTTTCATGGATTCAGTCAGTTTTAGATGAGACACAGCAGCAACAATGGGCTTCAACAAATCAAATCCTTCAACAGACTCAGACAACATATGGTTCAGTGCTATCTATCCTTTTTGTGAAAGTAAACATTGTGACCATAATCAGATAAGACTTATACAAGTGACAAGAGACACTAAACCTGAGGACTACAGTGGATGTTGGTGTCGAGTCTTGGTTTTCTTTTGATTTTATCTTTTGGTGCTCTGTATCAGTTCATCTTATCTTCTTTGAAACAACGCGACAAGCCGCATTGTCTCAAAGAGGGGCAAAATGTAGACACCCAAAATTGTCATGTCTAATTAAATAAATATTTTATTTATTTAATTATCTAAGCCTAATTCTTCTATTAATTAAATAAATCTTTATTTATTTAATTAATTCATTTATCCTCTTCTAGCCTTATTTCTCATTTAAATAAATACATTTATTTATTTACATTATCCTTTCCTAAATTAAATAAATATTTTTATTTATTTAATTATCCTACTTCTTCTATTTATTAAATAAATCTTTATTTATTTAATTAATTCATTAGCTTTTTCTACCCATGACACATGTCATTCATCTCTTAATTCATACACTACCTACCCCTTTCATTATTTTATTATTTCCTTTACCTACCCTCTAATCCTAGCCGACCTCCTTTTTACACCTCTCAATCTTATCCCTCCATTTCATATTGTGTCTTCTATTTAAGGAGATGCCTTCTTCATTATCAAACCCTAATCACTCAGCCTAATCGACAATTTGGAGGACTCGACTACACTACGATCCTACTTGCAACCACATTCCATACTTTGTTGAGCTCTTGTGCATATTAAAATCTGAGAGCAAATATATCAAGCAAGATCAATGGAGATAGGAAGAATGGAGATCAAAACCCTATTGGACATGTGATGGTATAATCTTTGTGATTTCATTTGATTTGCATTGTCTTAGGTAATCTTCATATGTTATGGTGGATCTTTGTTGATTGTTAGGCTAGGGTTTTGTGGTTGAATTCATTTAGCCTTTCAATATTGTTATTATTGTATCCATTTTCACCATATACAATAACAATGATTACCAATGATGTGTGTGTTACAAACAAAGGTCTAGAGGAAGGCGCTTTCTATTGTAATACCAAGTGAGTGTTCATAGACCTTGTGTAGGGTCCTCCAATACTAGAGTAAGGAGTTCGAAGCCTAAATACATTGATTTGGCCTTGTGGCCATCAATCAGTGTTGACCCAATAGGAGAAGTCTTGAGACTGATAATTTTGGAAGTGTGGCATTGTTGAGAGCCAACACTTGTGTAAACCCCTTCTTCACGTATTATGATTAGTTGCCATGATACTTGACCCTATTCTCATGGTGTTGGCTCCATTCATATTGGTGTGTTTTGTTGAAGAAATATGATGTGAGAAGTTTGATGTAGAGGCAAGGGTAGAAATCAGTATTTCATATTAGTGATGTACAACTTCTTAATAATAACTTCTTAAAATAGTTATGTACTATTCCAACTTAGAGATTGAGCTCAAGATTACGAAAATATTCCATTATAATTTTTGGCCCATCATCAAGAGTCATTGCCCATTTGGACAACCTACCCACCACATCGTTTCTTGATCTAATCGTATGCCAAAATTCAAATTCCTCAAAAGTTTCTAATAAATGCTTGGCAATAGTTATATATTTATTCAAATTTCAAGCATGTATTTCACCCTTTTTTAGTGCATAATAATAATCAAGGAATTTCCTTCAAGCTGTATTTTCAAGAAGCCCAATTTTTTTTCAGCATTTTCAACTCTTCAATAGCTGCCTAAGC
>NC_081415.1:612432946-612457157 GCF_030272615.1 Cryptomeria japonica | reverse complement strand
GATTTCGTATATCATGTTCATGAATTGAGGTATGTGAAATGCTTTGCTAATTGCTTCCTCGAAGACATAATCTATCTCTCTCATCTAGTGTGGTAATCACTCTTCTATCAAGATTGTAGCACCTCGCGCATCCAACGATGAGCTTATTGCACTGCACTGCTAAGAGGAAGTCGACTGTCTTGACGATGCCACCTTCTATCATCGGTGTTGCGGGTCTTGTTGGTCTGGTGATGTAGAGCATGCCTTGAAATTTCTTCATGTCGACTTGTCTGAGCTTTGTGTCGCCTACATTGCTCCAATATGACTTGATCTTCGACTTGATGATGATGCTCTTCGAGTCTTCCTTGAAAAGCGCTTGTCACGATCGTGCCATCATGCACATGTGATATTTGACTAAGTTAGTGTCATGTAATGAAATTCGCTTGCAAATATGAAATCAATTATCTAGGCATGAAAATTTGATAAAAACCTTGCAATCCTAGGTTACGCCTTCAACCATTGATTAACAATGATTTGATTCAACTATAATGCTAATTACACACTTGAAAGTGATCAAAACACATTCAATACGGAAGCAAAATCTGATAAAATAACCGGTCTTAAACTTAATTCTGAGAATGAATATACTAATGGGATTATCCTCCTTGGGTGAAGGTAATCGTTTCGAAGTGATTAAAATAAATAGGCATCCGCTGATCAAATTTAAGCGTAATTTTAGTTCACTTTTCAAATCAAATGTGGATCGCTTTCCAAGATGAAATCGCAGTATTTCAAGACACAAATTTTGATCAATCAAGAGTTTGCCACTGTTCACTTCCAATTCAGTCTCGGTGGTCAAACTTCAAAGTCGCAAGGCCACTATTCTATGTAAATAGCATATCAGAGGTTTAAATTAGTGTGTCCAACATAGTCGTTGATCATGTGATAACTCACCTTCATTCAAAATTTACCACTGGAAATCGCCTCAATATTTGCCTCTAACATAAGCCGATTCTAATGAAGAATTCACATCAATGATCAAATCGATGACAACGAGAATGATACGGTTCGTTGTGGTTTGCAGAGATGAAGTTGCTATCTACGTTGATCAAAATCGCCAACCTACAGAGATGACAAAAATCGCTTGATGAAGATCGATTTGATTAAGTTGTTGATCTAAGATGGGTCGCTGATCATCAAAATGCAAGACGTCGCTGATCTGAGATAAGTCGCCGACCTATAAACTGATACAAATCGACCCCTGGTGAAAATCGCCAAAACTTGTGAAGGAAAATTGCTGATGCCAAAATGGAGTCACAACATGAAATATAGTCACTGATGCCTCTGAGACAAAATCGTTGAAGTCCAAAAGGTGAATTGGCTAATATAGAAGATCATAATCTCTGCCAAAGATGAAAGGAGTTCGCTGATATTGATAACTCGGCCAAGTCATATACACAGGACAATATCGCTCTGAATCGATCAATGAAATGATCGATTTAAGCTTATAATCATTTTGAGGGAGATACATCATCACGCACGCCTTAGCCAGCTTGCATTCAATGTCGCCACAATTAAAACTAGCGGTTGCACGTCTTTTGAGTGCGTGCAACGGGAAGCCGATAGGCTGGCAACGTTCCAAAATGTAAATGAGCAGTATACATTATATGTTGCGATGAGCTTGACCATTTGCTATCTGCAAATTAAATTTAGTAATCAGCAATCAGACAGATGAGAAATCACCTATGCAGAAAGGTAATTGATTTGGTAAATACAATGAATATGTATTAAGTTTGTTTAATAATAATGATGTGAAAAAAGCAATAGAATGAAATTTTCAGAGAATTGCCAAAAGTGAAATCTAGCTTGAAAATTGTTGTGTCTGCAACTTGTATCTTGCCTGGAAACTTGGTAAAGACACCTAAGAATCAAAAGATAGACATAGTTAGGGGTTGTTCAGAATAAAAAATTGGAAAACAAGCTAGATTTCAGTTAGTTATTTCTTTAAAGTTTGGAGAACTTACATTGTAGGCGCTTTAAATTTTGTTTCATCACCGTGGAGTATTGATGAGAAAGTGAAATGTGTATATGGGAAGGCAACTTGCACAGTCGTTGAAAAAGTGTAAAGTACGAATAAGTAACTGTATGCAATGAAATTTTGATTTAAATAGCGTATTCAAAAAAGAAAAAACTTTGAAGTGGGAATTGTGATATATTAGTATTGAATTTTTTTTACCTGTGTAATAGCAGTGGAGAAGGCAGAATGGTTGTTGTTGAATGTCAACCATTTGATTGGTGAACAAGTGAAGGCCAAAACTATGTGTGCAAGCATTTCATAGATGTAGATTGTAATCCTGCGATGTAGATGTGAGGCCAAAGAGTTGTTGCAAGCGAGCTTCTTCTTTCTTTCTTATGGTGGTAAAAGCACTTTTTTGCATTTTTGCATACCTTTCAAATGAGAAAGGTGGATGAATGCGTATTCCATCAATTGATTTGACCCTTGAGATAGCTGTAAATGTTAGGCCTTGCTTTTCAGTGTTGCCTATGTCTATTGTAGCTTTATCCAGTGTAAGTCCTTGAGATTTGTGAATAGTTATGGCCCAAGCAGTTGTCAATGGAATCTGTGTACGCTTGCGTCGGGTAATTGGAGTAATGGGTATGTCATTTGGATGCAATGTATCCCATGGAGGGCCTTTATAATTCTGAAAGCGGACAATAACAAATTTTGGCAAGTCTGGTGGTTTAGTATTGTTTTCATATGCAATTTTTTTAACAAGGCCAATGGAACCATTTACAAGGCCAACTTCAATCCACAAGTTAGCTAGCAACATCACTTGCTGATTTTCACATAATAGTAGCTCTAATGGTAGTTGTTCATTGTTATCATAGTCAGTATTAGTTTGTTGCACAATATGTGCAATGCTGAGAGCAATGGGTAAATTTAATTCCTTCAACATTCTTTTGTTGTGCAGCGTTGTTGAGTCATTTGTTGCAAACAAATGGATTGATGAGTTGAATTCCTTTTGCTGCAAAACAGTGAGATTTGTATTTGTTTGGTTCATTAAGATCTGCCAGTCATGTTTCTTAGGTTGTGCATCTCTTATGTTTTGGAGTAGGCTTCTGAATTGATGTTGCTTAACAGAGGCACCTTGTTGGTGGAAAAAGTATGCAATGTCACAACTATTTTAAATGATTGCCACAAGTTTAGAGGTATAGAGTGCCAAGTATAAACTGGTTTGTCCATTATAGGAGGGAGCTGTCCAAGGTCACCTACAAGGATTGTGGAGAGTCCACCAAAGCCTTCATGTTGTTTATCAAGGAATGCTTGGCGGAGCTGACTGTCAATCTTCAATAGTAATTTAGGGCCCAAGAAGCTCATTTTGTCTATTAGAATATATTTAACATGCCTAAAACGCTCTTGGAATGTGAACAATACTTGCCATGTCAAAGGATGCATTTCTTTTATAGGGATTCAGAGGCCTGCATGAATAGTTGTTCCTTGAATATTATATGCAGCAACACCTGTAGGTACAAGAACTAACAATGTGTTTTTCTTAATGCCTACAGAGACATTTAACTTTTGTCTAATGCAATCTATCAAGATTGATTTACCAGTTCCTGTTGTTCCGTGAACAATCATTCGGAGAGGTTGGGCTGCAACTTGTTTAGATTGATGATGTAGAATTATGTCAAGTGCAAGTCTTTGTTGAGATGAGAGATAGATTTTCTCGCTGGCTATGGGCAAGGCTTGGTTTGTAGGTGGGTGAAATTATAATTTAGCTGCAGATATGAATTGGACAACAGTGGACTGTAATTGCTGATTTGGAATATCGGTGGGCCACAAGTAGCTAATATCATAGTCACGTCGCCCTAACATTTGCAGCTCATCTTTGGTAAATTTATTTGTCGGTCCCATCTGAGATATGAATTCACATTCAAATAGATCTGAGTCTTCTTGATATTGAGAATCATTTGTGTCACTATCATGGTTATGTGCAGGATCATGGTGTGCCAAAAAAGGCCCTTAAGTGGCAATGAAATTTCAGAAGGCAATGAAATTTCAGAAAATCAGAGTTATGCAACTTGACATAAAAATTTGAATAAGTTGTGAACATTATTTTTAAAATATGTAAGAAGAGAATATATAGAAAATTGAATTTAGTTTCTAAGCTACTAGTTGTTTTTTGGAAAAAAAAAATCCTATTTGATGAAAATTTCAAATTTCAATGTAGTGGTACTAAAATTTCAGGAAAAAAATAAGAAGTAGACGTATGTCTGACCACCCTAATCACAATCAAATCTTAATATTTTTTTATAATATGTATAATAAAAGTATTAGACTCATGTCCGGATGTGACACATTTTTTTTAAATTTTTTTTATAAATTAAATAATTATTTATGATTTTTTTACTACAGCTTTTCAGAAATTCAGAAACTCCCATGTCTGACCACCTTAACTTGGTCAAAACTTTATGAAATTTATTTTTTTTAATTTTTCCCTATATTATATGAAGCATAGGATGTGATGCATGTTTCGGTACTGTTTGAAAGTTATGAGTGTTTTCCAATCAGTATATCAATCAGGACTATTGTCAGAATTCAATTAGAAAATAAATAATAATTATTTATTAAAGTCGAAATAAGACAAGCCTTATATTGTTGGAAAGATGGGAACATCTTTAAAAAACCCTTTTTGTTTTATCAATTTTGGTTACAAAAAAAGTCGTCAGCCACCAGTGTAAAGTCTAGAAAACCAAGGAATACTAAAAAACACGTTTTTTCAGTTGACTTTCCAGGCTTGTCACTTCCAAGCCAAATACAAAAGCATTCCCAAGCCTAAATTGGAAATTTTAAAATTTGTCTACTAAAATCGAATATCGAATTTTATTCGATATACGATTTTAATAAAAAAAATTGCGGGGTACCCAAAAAATTTCTCGTTGCTGCCATTTATTTGGTAAACTGCCACATGGCAAAAATCGGATATCAGATTTTATTAGTCATATTTTTTAGAGAGAGAGGAGAGGGAGAGAGAGAGAGCGAGAGGGGGGGGAGGAGAGGGAGAGAGGAGGAGAGGGAGGAGAGACAGAGAGAGAGAGGTGGAGAGAGAGAGAGAGGAGGAGAGAGAGAGAGAGGTGGGGAGAGAGAGAGAGAGGAGGAGAGGGAGAGAGGGAGAGAGTGAGAAAGAGAGAGAGAGAGAGAGTGGGAGAGAGAGAGAGAGAGGAGGAGAGGGAGAGAGGGAAAGAAAGAATAAAGAGAGAGAGAGAGAGAGAGGAGAGAGAGAGAGAGCAACAATATGACCCCTAATGACACAATTTGGTGTCTTAAGGAGTCCTATGGTGTTGTTAGGGGTCATATGGTGTCTTGGGACACCATAGGACCCCTTAAGACACCAAAGCATGTTGTTAGGGGTCATATGGTGTCCCAAGAACCCTTATGACCTCTTAGGACACCATATGACCCCTAATGACACCATATTGGGTTGCTTTGGGTCATATTTTGTTCTAAGGGGGTCATATTGTGTCCTAAAGGGTCCTATAGTGTCCCAAGACAACATATGACTCCTTGGGACACCATAGGACCCCTTAAGACACCAAAGCATGTTGTTAGGGCTCATATGGTGTTCCATAAACCCTTATGACCTCTTAGGACACCATATGACCCCTAATGACACCATATTGGGTTGCTTTGGGTCATATTGTGTCCTAAGGGGTCATATTGTGTCCTAAGGGGGTCCTATGGTGTCCGAAGACACCATATGACTCCTATAGACACCATATGACCCCTAACGACACCATAGGACCCGTTAGGACACCAAATCATGTCATTAGGGGTCATATTGTGTCTTAAGGGGTCCTATGGTGTCCCAAGACCACCATATGACCCCTAATGACACCATAGGACCCCATCCTCTCTCTCTCTCCCTCTCTCTCTCTCTTCCCTCTCCACCTCTCTCTCTCTCCACATCTCTCTCTATCTGTGTCTCTCTCTCTCTCCACCTCTCTCTCTCCCTCTCTCTCTCCTTCCTTCTCTCTCTCTCTCTCTCTCTCTCTCTCTCTCTCTCTCTCTCTCCTTCCTTCTCTCTCTATCCCCTCTACTCCTCTCCTCTCTCTCCCCCTCTCTCTCACTATCTCTCTCTCTCTTTCTCCTCCCTCTCTCTTCCCTCCCTCTCTCTCTCTCCTCTCTCCCCCTCTCTCTCTCTCTCCTCTCTCTCTCTCTCCTTCCTTCTCTCTCTCCCTCTCCTCCTCTCTCCCTCTCCTACTCTCTCTCTCTTTCTCCCTCTCCTCTTCCCCTCTCTCTCTCTCTCTCCCTCTCCACCTCTCTCTCTCTCTCCACCTCTCTCTCTATCTGTGTCTCTCTCTCTCTCTCCACCTCTCTCTCTCCCTCTCTCTCCTTCCTTCTCTCTCTCTCTCTCTCTCTCTCTCTCTCTCTCTCTCTCTCTCCTTCCTTCTCTCTCTATCCCTCTACTCTCTCTCTCTCTCTCCCCCTCTCTCTCACTATCTCTCTCTCACCTCTTTCTCCCCTCCCTCTCTCTCTCCCTCCCTCTCTCTCTCTCCTCTCTCCCCTCTCTCTCTCTCCTCCTCTCTCTCTCTCCTTCCTTCTCTCTCTCCCTCTCCTCCTCTCTCCCTCTCCTACTCTCTCTCTTTCTCCCTCTCCTCTTCCTCTCTCTCTCTCTCCTCTCTCTCTCTCCTCTCTCTCCCTCTCTCTATGTCTCTCTCTGTCTCTCTCTCAATCTCCTCCTCTCTCTCTCTCCCTCTCCTACTCTCTCTGTCTCTCTCTCTCCTTCCTTCTCTCTCTCCCTCTCCTCCTCTCTCTCTGTCTCTCTCTCTCCTTCCTTCTCTCTCTCCCTCTCCTCCTCTCTCTCTGTCTCTCTCTCCTTCCTTCTCTCTCTCCCTCTCCTACTCTCTCTCTCTCTCCCTCTCCTCTCTCTCTCTCTCTCCCTCTCTCCCTCTCCACCTCTCTCTCTCTCTCTCAATCTCCTCCTCTCTCCCTCTCCTCCCTCTCTCTCTCTCTCATCTCTCTCTCTCTCTCTCTCTCTCTCTCTCTCATCTCCTCATCTCTCCCTCTCCTCTCTCTCTCTCCTCTCTCTCTCTCTCTCTCAACCTCCTCCTCTCTCCCTCTCCTCCTCCTCCTCTCTCTCTCTCTTTCTCTCTCTCTCTCCCTCCCTCTCTCCTCTCTCTCTTTGTCTCTGTCTCTCTTTCTCCCCCTCTCTCTCCTTCCTTCTTTCTCTCCTTTCTCCTCTCTCTCCCTCTCATCCTCTCTCCCTCTCCTCCTCTCTCTCTCTCTCTCTCTCCCTCTCCTCCTCTCTCTCCTCTCCCTCTCTCCCCTCTCCACCTCTCTCTCTCTCTCTCTTTCTCTCTCTCTCTCTCTCTCTCTCTCTCTCTCCCTCTCCTCCTCCTCTCTCTCTCTCTCTCTCTCTCTCTCTCTCTCTCTCTCTCTCTCTCTCTCTCTCTCTCTCTCTCTCCTCTCTCTCCCTCCCTCTCCTCCTCTCTCTCTATGTCTCTCTCTCTCTTTCTCCCCCTCTCTCTCCGTCTCTCTCTCTCGCCTTCTCTCTCTCTCCCTCTCCTCCTCTCTCCCTCTCCTACTCTCCTCCTCTCTATCTCTCACTCTCTCTCTCTCTCTCTCTCTCTCTCTCTCTCTCTCTCATCTCTCTCTCTCTCTCTCTCTCTCTCTCTCTCTCCTCTCCCTCTCCTCCTCTCTCTCTCTATGACTACTAAAATCCGATATCCAATTAAAATCCGATATCAGATTTCTACAATGTGGTATATTACAAATAAATGGCAGCAACGAGAATTTTTTTGGGGGACCACAAATTTTGTACTAAAATCGGATATCAGATAAAATCTGATATCCGTTTTTTGTACAAAAAACCAAGAAAAAAAGGGTTTGTGGGCCATTGTGTAGATTCCAACGGCCCATAGTCTGCATATTCTATTTTCTATCGAGGATCACGGGTTTTCAGACAGCTAGAGACAAATTTGTGCTTTTGGGAGATTCTTAAAGTGAAAACTTACATTGTCAATCACGAAGGCGCATGTGTGGAGGGAAATGGGGAGTAGTAGTCGTCGGAAGTCTAAACACAAAAGAAAACTTTCAAATGACCAAATTGAAGTGTATAGAGAAAGAGATAGAGAATGTCATAGGAGGAGAAGACAAGGTATGTTAAATATTTCTAATGTTACTTCAACTGAAGAGGAAATTGAATTTGAAAATGTGCCACAAGTTATTGAAAATGTAGATTTTGAAAGTGAAAATATTGAAAATTTTGAAAATGTTGAAAGTGATAATGAAAATGCTCAACATGTGGAAAATTTTGACATAGGAGGTGAAAATGTGGAAAACTTTAACGTTGAAGGTGGAATTGCTCGACCAAGTGAACCATATGTAACACCTAATTACTTTAGAAATGAAGACCCTCTCATGGATGAAAGACAAATTCCAAATCCAAGACCTTCAAGAACCCCAAAATGGTTATTTGAAATCGATGATAACATTATTGCGAATCTTGAAGGCAATAGGTCAACAAGAACCGTTCGGTTGTGGGCTACACAACTTTTCAACCAAAATTTTAGAAATAAGACATTGATTGAGCAATGCCAACTCTTTGTTCAATTGCTAAAGATGATAAAGATGAGACCATTGCTAAACAAATTGAAGATTCGTATGAACAAGGAGATGGAGAGAAATTCTATTATTGCAAAAAATCTATTTGATGCTCTCAATTCTATTGGAAAGAATACCAAAGAAAGAGATAAGAGAGCCGCTCAAAGAGTGATTACAACCTCCTTAGTAAGCCATCAATTGAGGAAGGCTCGTCAAATGAGACAAACTTGTGTTGATTTTAACATAAACTGTAAAACTTTGGATACAGCACTTGCACGAAGACAAAGACTTGACAATCCACTTCAACAAGATACATGGGCATTTGGTGGGAGGCTTCCACGTGTTGATAGAAAGTTGACTAACAATGTGAAGGAAGAGATTCAACAATTTTGAAACTTTAATTCTAGAGTGTCACCCAATATAAAGGATGTTTTGAAATTAAGAATCAGCAACCGAGACCGCACACGGCATCCCAAACATTTCTTGGAATCAAGCCAAACAATGTTGTACAAAAAAATTTGTGAATTACATCCAACTTTGCAAATATCACAAAGGGCCTTTGAATCTTTGAAACCATTTTATTGTGTTCCTCTTAAGATTCGCAATACCTGTTGTTGCAAGTACCATGTGGAGTTTTCAATGTACCATGAACTTTTATGTCATATTCATTCTACGATGCATACTAATGAGATGTTGCAGGAGTGTGGTGCAATGCTATTTCCGAGATCATCAAGAGACTTGCAAGATCTATTTTTATGCCCTAGAGATGATGGCTGCTATTTCTATAGAAATGATTGTTTGAATGAGAAGTGCTCAGAATGCGGTGGGTTGTCAAAGTTTGTTTCATGTTTTCATGAGGGCAGCGAACACGAGTTTGGAAATAATTTTGTTGAGAAAAAAAGATACGAGACAGTGAAATATACTTTGAAGAGTGGAGGTGAAGGTTCTAGATGTGAATTAGTCTCAAGAGAAGTGAGTATTGCTGATTTTATTTTGGATTTTAAGGAAAATATTTTCTACAAGTATGCAAGGCACACCCATAGGTCTCAATGGTTGGATCAATAGTTCAAGATGTGTAAGAACTCTTTCCCAATTGGCACTATTGTATTGGTAGTTGATTTTGCAGAGAACTATACATTGCAACCACAGAATGAGGTACAGTCTCAGTACTAAAATTCAGTCCAGATTGCTATTTTTGTTCACATTACATATAGACATGCTCCTGATAGTACAGAAGAAGATAGGAAGATAATCAGGGAGTATCATTTTTATATGAGTGATGATTGATCACACTCCTCTGAGTATGTGCAACATTCTTTCGAGAATTTTTTTGAGTTCTTGCATGAGAAAGATATTGCAATTGACCGACATATAATATGGTTAGATAACTGTACGGGTCAATTTAAGAATGCCCGTATGTTTTATTTGTTGAGTAGAATGCATGTGGAGAGGCGTATACCTCATATTTGGTTTTTTTTTAGGTGGGGCATGGGAAGGGAGAGCATGATGGAGCAGGTGCATGTTTGAAGAGAGCTCTAGTTAAGGAGCAATTGAGGATTTTAGGTGCAAATTTCTTTGATGCATGTTCTATTGTTGATTGGTGTAGTTCAGCATTGTCACATGGAGGTACTCTTGATTCAGTAGTGAGCAGATTTTTTTGGTTGGTTGAGGAGGGAAAAGTGGGAGATAGATTGGATTGTCAAACAATTAAAGATTCTTCAAAGATGCATTCATTTCTCAGCTTAGATGCAAGTACATGGACCATTTGGACACGAGTGTTGGCTTGTTTTTGTCAAAGTTGTCTTTGGTGTGATTGGGATCAATGCGAGTCAAGTAAGTAGGTTGATACGTGGGTTCCCCACTATCTAACTCCTTTATCTCAAACAATATCCTTGTCAAACGATGACATGGAAATTTCACTTGAGTATGATCGTCTATTAGATCTTGTATAGCCAGGACATGTTTTTGCAGTTGTTGCACCGCAAGGGAATGAAGAGAGATCAGAATATTGGTTGGCACGATGTGTATAGGGAAAACAAAAGCTAACACAACCAGTGACAAATGATGATGGGTTCACATATCCTACAGGTTCAGTTGTTGTTGTGGGAACTTGGTTGCGAACATACATGATTAGAAAGAATGGCATACATGCATTTGAAGACTATGAGAGACACAAAACCATTATAATGTATTCACACCTTATTATAGCTACAAATGTCAAGTTGTTATAGAATCAAGCAAAACCGAAGACCAAAGAGCTATGGACAGTGACTACTGTTGATCATGAAGCAATACTAGATACTCTTAAACAAAGAGATGACCCTTCAGGCACACCTGAGTAGTAGGTCTTTAATGGTGCCTTATTTTTTTATCATGCATTTCATTTCAAACAATGATCATTAAACCTTAATGTTCAAGTTTGTTACGTGTATATTAAGGATGTGTTCAAAATGCAGGTCTATTGATGAATGTTTTTTTTGGGCAACACGGTTTTCGCATGCACATAGCAAGTACACTTGATATAATTGGAAGAGACGTATTTTTGTAACACCACTTATGTTCATCCATGCAATTTATGTGTAGACTAACAATTCTTAAAAATACAGCTTCATGCTAGCTCATTCGTCATTGACAAGGCCCTCTCTTGGTGATGGTACATATTCCTTTATGCATTAATGAGATTAAATTGTGGGTCTTGTTGTGTTTATTATCATGAAGATGATTCAAATGCATGTGGCCAAGACACATCTGCAGTGGATCAAATTGTCATGACAGATGATCTATTGAATCAAATATTTGACATTGACTAGTCAAGGTGGTCATCAAACTTTCACTCAGGTAACCTTTTCTATTTTTATTCATTAATGGTTTATAAAATAAAGTCAGTTAGATTTTGGCAATTGAATAACATTCTTTCATTTTCAGACGCTGAAATCAGATGCACCTAATATTCTTTCCACAATGGAGCATGGTGTTCTCTAGCAGTAGCAACTTTGATGCTTTTGACAGTAGTATGAGTCAGATTAGTAAATTTCTATTTTGATGCTTCCCACGGGGCTTTACAACTTCACATTGTGAGTGTGCCCCTGTTACAAATGAATAGTACTTTAATTGACATAGATGGTCTATGATGGCTTTTTTGTAAGACTATATGGTTTTATTACATATATTGTACTTTAATCGACATATAACAATATCCAAGTGGTCATTGGCATGAGCTTGAATATGGTAAGTTGTATGCATCTTGAAGTTGAATTTGATATGTTGTATACATCTTGAAGTTGAACTTTGATTAGACATTGTCAGCATTTGATGAATCATAAATGTCATTTCATTATTAATCTTGTGAGTGTGAGGTGTAGGAATAATAACTAATTGAGAACATCAATTCAAATCCATAATATAGAGGATACTAATTTATTTATTGCAATTTAGTGTAGAACTTATTTATTTTATCTAATAATGAAATAGGTACAACTGTATTGAGATAAAATGAAGCTTTTCTCTCATATGAAGATGTCACATTGGCAAATTGGTCTATATTATAATACACAAGATGCAAGTAAAATCAAAATGCTCTTGTCAAATCCTTCCAAATTCTATGTTAACCTGTGACTCATTACTGTATGCTGGGAGAGGGAAGAGTGTGTGGCTTCTGGGTACAGTTTTGAACTTGAACCATATTGCATAAATCTCAAGGCTTCAACTTGATTATCATTAAAGGTTTCTGATTGTTTACAAAATATCCTTTCATATCGCTTCATGGATGTCACATGCATAGGGTATGACCCCGAGCATTCAATCGAGTGGGGGGGCAAAATAGGAGCAACTGTAGGGTAATAATGCCTAACTAGACATGTCGGAGCTGACGGTTCGTCATCACGATGAGAAGAATGAGAAATCGGCCACGTGACAACATTCAATTGAGTGAAACTGACGATTTTTTCACCAATAGAAAAATTGATGCCCTACCAAAACCGTAGGGCAACTTGAAAATCCAAGATAGGCTTTCGTAGAGACCCCTCTCGTGGCCTCGTAGGTTCAAATGGATTGCTCATAGGGTAATAATTCCTAACTGGACATGTCAGAGCTGATGGTTCATCATCGCGACGAGCAGAACAAGAAATCGGCCACGCGACAACATTCCATTGAGTGAGACTGATGACTTTTTCGCCAACTGTAAAATTGCTACCCTAATAAAACCGTAGGGCAACTTGAAAAACTGAGATAGGCTTTTGTAGGGACCCCTCTCATGGCCCCGTAGGTTTAAACGTAACATTCATAGGTGCCACAGATTCTGAGTTAGGGCCCATCAAAGTTTGACAATTTTGAGCACTTAGGGTGCTCAAGGGACGATGCCGATAGGGTATGACCTCGAGCATTTGATTGAGTGGGGGGAAAAATAGGAGCATGCATAGGGTAATAATGCCTAACTAGACATGTCAGAGCTGACAGTTCATCATCACGACAAGCAGAATGAGAAATTGGCCATGCGACAACATTCCATTGAGTGAGACTGACGATTTTTTCGCCAACCGAAAAATTGTTGCCCTAATAAAACCGTAGGGAAACTTGAAAAACTGAGATAGACTTTCATAGGGACCTCCCTCATGGCCCCGTAGGTTCAAACAGATCATTCGCAGGTGTCATGAATTTTGAGTTAGGGACCGTCAAAGTTTGACAATTTTGAGCACTTAGGGCGCTCAAGGGACGACGCCGGTAGGGTATGACCCCGAGCGTTCGATCTAGTGGGGGGGCAAAATAGGAGCATGCATAGGGAAATAATGCCTAACTGGACATATCGGAGCCGACGCTTCATCATCGCGATGAGCAGAACAAGAAATCGGCCACGCGACAACATTCCATTGAGTGAGACTGACGATTGTTTTGCCAATAGAAAAATTCCTGCCCTAATCAAACCGTAGGGAAACTTGAAAAACCGAGATAGGCTTAGGGACCGTCAAAGTTTGACAATTTTGACCACTTAGGGTGCTCAAGGGACAACACCGGTAGGGTATGACCCCAAGCGTTCGATCAAGTGGGGGGGAAAAATAGGAGCATGCGTAGGGTAATAATGCGTAACTGGACATGTCAGAGCCGACGGTTTGTCATCGCGATGAGCAGAATGAGAAATCTGTTGAAATGTGGTGACTGATTAGTAAAGTATTGTACACTCAGCACGTATCCTCGTTGGGGTCCGAGGCCGGGCCGGGCCCTGGGCAGGGGTTTGGGGGTGGCAGCCCCCAAGAAAAGCGGGGGTTCAGGGGCGGTAGCCCCCGAGAAAAAAAAATTTTGCCTTTTTTTTGTTGATGAAAACCGACATTGTTATAAAACCCTAAAAAAGTCGACTTTGTTTGTTGCCCTAAAAACACATGTTATAAGCAGCTGGGATGCTTAAGGCATTGTAAGGTTGATGTACTATTTTTGCTGGATAATAAGAAAGATTGGACGGTTGTGTATGGTGGACGTAACCCATTCTGGGTGAACCACGTTAAATCTCTGTGTTATCTGTGTCCTGTTTTATTTCTTTATCTTTTGTATTTAAATCTGCATATAATTGTTAGTTCATATTTGCCTCAGATCTGCTTGAAACCCTAACAATTGGTATTAGAGCAAGGTTTTCTGTAAATTGGCAAGACTTTCAGATTTGAGTGGGAGCAATGGAGGATTCCAAATTCAAGGTCGAAAAGTTTAACAGCTAGAATTATCAGTTATGAAAAATGCAGATGGAGGATTACCTGTATCAAAAGGATTTGTGGTGACCATTGGAAGGAAAGGCAAAGAAACCGACCATAATATCAGATAAAGAGTGGGACATTTTAGATAGAAAGGCAGTGGGATCCATTCGATTGTGCCTTGCGTCATCTGTAGCATTCAATATAACAGAAGCAAAAATGACTGTAGATTTGATGGCAACATTGGCTAAGTTGTATGAGAAACCCTCGACTTTGAATAAGGTATTTCTTATGAAGCGTTTGTTTAATTTGAAAATGAGTGAGGGAGGATCTGTAGGGGGGCACTTAAATGAATTTAATACAATTATCAGTCAATTGTCTTCAGTAATAATTACCTTTGTAGAAGAGGTTAGGGCTCTCTTGATTTTATGTTCTTTGCCAGAAAGCTGGAATAGCTTGGTTATGGTTGTAAGTAACTCTATCTCTGGTAAAAATACTTTGGTATTTGATGATATTGTTGGTGTTATCCTAAGCGAGGAAAAGCACAAGTGAGACTTCAACATCATCGGGTAGTGTTTTGAATGTGGAGAACAGAGGAAGATCAAAGGAAAGAGGAAAAGGCCCTGGGAATGAGAAGTCACGAGGGAAGTCAAAGAAAGGATGCTCTCAATCTAGAGGAAAGAAAGATTGCTGGTACTGTGGAAAGCCTGGTCATCTAAAGAAAGACTGTTGGTCTCGGAAAAACAAAGAAGGAGACAAAAATAAAAATGACAGTAAGGAAGCTAATATTGCAAGTAATACTTTACAAGATGCTTTAATCTTATGTTTGGATAATGTTAATGATTCCTAGGTAATAGATTCTGGGGCTTCATTTGATGCCACCTCGATAGAAAATATTTTCTAGATTATGTTCAAGGTGATTTTGGATAGGTATATTTGGGTGATGATGAGCCCTATCAAATTGTTGGAAAAGGAAAGATACAGATCAAGTTGCAGAATGGTAATGACTGGTTTCTGCAGGAGGTAATAAATGTTCCTAATTTAAGAAGAAATTTAATTTCTGCAGGGCAACTAGGTAGTGAAGGTTGCATAGTTACCTTCTCAGACAGTATGTGGAAGGTCACTAAAGGATCATTAGTAGTAGCTAAAGGTGCGAAGGTAGGCACATTATATCTGTGTACTGGTAACACTTACTCTACCTTAGCTGCTACAGATAAAGTTACTGCAGGGACAACAACAATAAATGTTGCAAGAATAGATTCGATAATGTGGCACCATAGGCTTGGGCACATGAGTGAGAAAGGGATGAAAATCCTTCACTCCAAAAATCTATTGCCAGGACTAAAGAAGATTGATTTAGAGTTCTGTGAAAACTGTGTTTATGGTAAACAGAAAAGAGTCAGATTTCTCAAGGTTAGGAAAGAGAAGAAGAGTGAGAAGTTAGAGCTTGTACATTCAGATGTATGGGAACCGGCTCAGGTATCATCTCTTGGTGGCTCTTGTTATTGTGTTATTTTTATTGATGACTCAACCAGAAAAACATGGGTATATTTCCTAAAACAAAAATCAGATGTTTTTGAAACTTTTAAGAAATGGAAAGCTTTGGTTGAGAATGAGATAGGAAAAAAGTTGAAGTGTCTCAGATCAGATAATGGAGGTGAGTATTGCAGCAAAGCATTTGAAGATTACTGTTCCTTAAATGGGATTCGAAAGCAGAAGACAGTTCCAAGAACTCCATAGGAAAATGGTGTGTCAGAGAGAATGAATAGGACCATCATGGAACATGCGAGGAGCATGAGATTGCATGCTAGATTGCCCTTACATTTTTGGGCAGATGTTGTATATACTGCTGTCTATTTGATAAATAGAGGACCTTCAACCCTTTTGGATGGTGGTATTCCAGAGGAGGCATGGACTGGTAAAAAGGTAAATTATTCTTTTCTAAAAACTTTTGGTTGCGAAGCTTTTGTTCATGTTGATAAAGAAAATAGAACCAAGCTTGATGCTAAATCTCAGAAATGTACCTTCATTGGATATGGGATAGATGAATATGGCTATCGGTTATGGGATTTTGAAAATAAGAAAATAATTAGAAGTAGAGATGTTATATTCATTGAGAAGGTTATGTATAAAGAACAAATGCAGGAAAAGAAGCATGAACAGGACAAACAAGAATATGTGGTGTTGGATGAGATTCCTGAAAATGAAATGCCACAGGTACCTGATGCTCAGCAACAACAAATTGTCCCACAAACTCCTGCAAGTGTTAGACGTTCTACGAGGACAAGTAGACCCCCTGAAAGATTTTCTCCTTCTTTGTATTCTATTTTATTAATGGATTCTCGTGAACCAGAAGAATATGAAGAAGCAATGCAGGTAGATGCCAAACAACAGTGGGAGCTAGGCATGAAAGAGGAGATGGACTCCTTGATGAAAAATAAGACTTGGGAATTAGTCCCTTTACCTGTAGAAAAAAGAGTCTTGCCTAACAAATGGGTTTATTGGCTGAAGGAGGAGGAAGGAGGTCAGAAAATATATAAGGCCAGACTTGTGGTAAAAAGTTCTGCACAGAAAAAGGGTATAGATTATGATGAAATATTTTCTCTAGTTGTAAAAATGACTTCAATTAGAACTGTACTTAGTCTTGTGGCTGCAGATGATTTACATCTTGAACAATTAGATGTCAAAATAACTTTTCTCCATGGAGATTTGGAGGAGGAAATTTACATGTTGCAACCACAGGGATATGAGGTCAAAGGTAAGGAGAACTAGGTGTGCAGGTTGAAAAAAAGTCTATATGGCCTAAAGCAAGCACCCCAACAATGGTATTTAAAATTTGATAGTTTCATGGCTAAACACAGTTATCATAGATGTCATTCTGATCATTGTGTATATTTAAAGAGATTTGATAATGGCAGTTATATTATCTTGTTGCTTTATGTTGATGACATGCTTGTTGTTGGGTCTAACATGCAACATATAAATGATCTTAAATAGAAATTAGCCAGGTCATTTGCTATGAAGGATTTGGGTGCACCTAAGCAAATTCTCGGTATGAGAATTACATGGGACAGGAAAAATAGAACCTTGAATTTGTCCCAAAGTGAGTATATAAAGAAGGTGTTGAAAAGATTTAACATGCAGGATGCAAAAGCAGTTAGTACACTTTTGGCTAGTCATTTCAAATTGACTAAGGAGATGTGCCCAAAGGCACAGCAAGAGGTTAATAAAATGTCTAACATCCCGTATTCATCAGCTGTTGGCAGTCTGATGTATGCAATGGTATGCACAAGGCCAGATATTGCACATGCAGTGGGAGTTGTGAGCAGGTTTATGAGTAATCCGGGTATGGAACATTGGAATGTTGTGAAATGGATTCTTCAGTATTTGAAAGGAACTACTACGAAGGCATTATGTTTCAAAGGATCTAATGCTGCTCTAAGTGGATTTGTTGACTCTGATCTGCCGGGTGATATTGATTCACGGAGGAGTACTACAAGGTATGTTTTTACTATAGGGGGAACTGCAGTCAGTTGGGTTTCTAGGTTGCAAAAGGTTGTTGCACTTTCAACCACTGAAGCTGAGTATGTTGCTACTACAGAAGCCAGCAAGAAGATATTGCAATTGACCGACATATAATATGGTCAGATAACTGTACGGGTCAATTCAAGAATGCCCGTATGTTTTATTGGTTGAGTAGAATGCATGTGGAGAGGCATATACCTCATATTTGGTGTTTTTTTTAGGCGGGGCATGGGAAGGGAGAGCACGATGGAGTAGGTGCATGTTTGAACAGAGCTCTAGTTAAGGACCAATTGAGGATTTTAGGTGCAAATTTCTCTGATGCATGTTCTATTTTTGATTGGTGTAGTTCAGCATTGTCACATGGAGGTACTCTTGATTCAGCAGTGAGCAGACTCTTTTGGTTGGTTGAGGAGGGAACAGTGGGAGATAGATTGGAATGTTAAACAATTAAAGATTCTTCAAAGATGCATTCATTTCTTAGCTCAGATGCAAGTACATGGACCATTTGGACATGAGCGTTGGCTTGTTTTTGTCAGAGTTGTGTTCGGTGTGATTGGGATCAATGCGAGTCAAGTGAGTGGGTTGATACGTGGGTTCCCCACTATCTAACTCCTTTATCTAAAACAATATCCTTGTCAAACGATGACATGGAAAGTTCACTTGAGTATGATCGTCTATCAGATCTTGTACAGCCAGGACATATTTTTGCAGTTGTTGCACTACAAGGGAATGAAGAGAGATCAGAATATTGGTTGGCACAATGTGTACAGGGAAAACAAAAGCTAACACAACCAGTGACAGATGATGATGGGTTCACATATCCTACAGGTTCAGTTGTTGTTGTGGGAACTTGGTTGCGAACATACATGATTAGAAAGAATGGCATACCTGCATTTGAAGACTATGAGAGACACAAAACCATTATAATATATTCACACCTTATTATAGCTACAAATGTCAAGTTGTTGAAGCATCAAGCAAAATCGAAGACCAAAGCGCTATGGACAGTGACTACTGCTGATCATGAAGCAATACTAGATACTCTTAAACAAAGAGATGACCCTTCAGGCACACTTGAGTAGTAGGTCTTTAATGGTGCCTTATTTTTTTATCATGCATTTCATTTCAAACAATGATCATTAAACCTTAATGTTCAAGTTTGTTACGTGTATATTAAGGATGTGTTCAAAATCCAGGTCTTTTGATGAACATTTTTTTTTGGCAACATGGTTTTTGCATGCACATAGCAAGTACACTCGATATAATTGGAAGGGACGTATTTTTGCAACACGACTTATTATCATGCATTTAATGAGCTTTACAACTTTTTTTATTAGACAACACTATTTGATAATTTTTTATGATATAATTATCGCATAACCTTTATGCTCATGAAGGTCTTTTTTGATGATATACAACAGTATCACATTATGATTTTTGCGTCAACATAGTGGGTTCTGTTGATATAATTCGAAGGGACGTATTTTTATGGTATATAATCCCACCTTTTCATTTATTATCATGCATTTCAGTTGAAGTGATTGTCATAAATCCTTTATGTTCATCCATGCATTTTATCTGTAGACTAACAATTCTTAAAAATACAAGTTCATGCTAGATCATTCGTCATTGACAAGACCCTCTCTTGGTGATGGTACATATTCCTTTGTGCATTAATGAGATTAAATTGTGGGTCTTGTTGTGTTTATTATCATGAAGATGATTCAAATGCATGTGGCCAAGACACATTTGCAGTGTATCAAATTGTCATGACAGATGATCTATTGAATCAAACATTTGACATTGATGGTCAAGGTGGTCTGTTGAATCAAACATTTGACATTTGACATTTGTTAATGTTGGGCCTTCAACATCAACACCTACTAGTCAAGGTAGTCATCAAACTTTCACTCAGGTAACCTTGTCTATTTTTATTCATTAATGGTTTATAAAATAAAGTCAATTAGATTTTGGCAATTGAATAACATTGTTTCATTTTCAGACGCTGACATCAGATGCACCTAATATTCTCTCCGCAATGGAGCATGGTGTTCTCTATCAGTAGCATCTTTGATGCTTTTGACAGTAGTATGAGTCAGACTAGTAAATTTCTAATTTGATGCTTCCCACAGGACTTTGCAACTTCAGATTGTGAGTGTGCCCCTGTTACAAATGAATTATACTTTAATCAACATAGATGGTCTATGATGGCTTTTTTGTAAGACTATATGGTTTTATTACATATATTGTACTTTAATCAATATATAACAATATCCAAGTGGTGGTTGGCATGAGCTTGAATATGGTAAGCTGTATGCATCTTGAAGTTGAATATGATATGTTGTATACATCCTGAAGTTGAAATCTGATTAGACTTTGTTAGCATTTGATGAATCATAAATGTCATTTCATTATTAATCTTATGAGTGTGAGGTGTAGGAATAAATATCAATTACTTTGAAAGTCATGGATGGTTGTCCTGATATGATAACCACCACATGGTTGTGCCTTATGAAGAAAAGCTAAACAGATAATAACTAATTGAGAACATCAATTCAAATCCATAATATAGAGGATACTAATAAAAAATCTTTGTATATTTATTTTTTCTAATAATGAAATAGGTACAACTGTATTGAGATAAAATGAAGCTTTTCTCTCATATGAAGCAGAATGAGAAATCAGCCATGTGACAACATTCCATTGAGTGAGACTGACGATTTTTTTGCCGACAGAAAAATTGCTACCCTAATAAAATCGTAGGGCAACTTGAAAAACTGAGATAGGATTTTGTAGGGACCTCTCTCGTGGCCTCGTAGGTTCAAATGGATCACTTGCAGGTGCCATGGATTCCGAGTTAGGGCCTGTCAAAGTTTGACAATTTTGAGCACTTAGGGCGATCAAGGGATGACGTCGGTAGGGTATGACCCCGAGCGTTCGATCGAGTGGGGGGGAAAAATACGAGCATGCGTAGGGTAATAATTCCTAACTAGACATGTTGAAGCCGACGGTTCATCATCGCGATGAGCAGAACGAGAAATCGGCCACGCAACAACATTCCATTGAGTGAGACTGATGATTTTTTCGCCAACCAAAAAATTGTTGCCCTAATAAAACCATAGGGCAACTTGAAAATTGAGATAGGCTTTTGTAGGGACCTCTCTCATAGCCCCATAGGTTCAAACAGATCATTCACAGGTGCCACAGATTCTGAGTTAGGGCCCATCAAAGTTTGACAATTTTGAGCACTTAGGGCGCTCAAGGGACGACGCCGGTAGGGTATGACCCTTAGCGTTTGATCAAGTGGGGGGGCAAAAAAGGAGCATGCATAGGGTAATTATGCCTAACTAGACATGTAAGAGCTGACGGTTCATCATTGCGATGAGCTGAATGAGAAATCGACCATGCGACAACATTCCATTGAGAGAGACTGACAATTTTTTCGCCAACCGAAAAATTGCTGCCCTAATAAAACCATAGGGCAACTTGAAATACTGAGATACGCTTTTGTAGGGACCCCTCTCATGGCCCCATAGGTTCAAACGGATCATTCGCAGGTGCCATGGATTTCGAGTTAGGGCCCGTCAAAGTTTGACAATTTTGAGCACTTAGGGCACTCAAGGGACGATGCTAGTAGGGTATGACCCCAATCGTTCGATCGAGTGGGGAGGAAAAATAGGAGCATGCGTAGGGTAATTATGCCTATATGGACATGTTGGAGCTGACGGTTCATCATCGCGACGAGCAGAACGAGAAATCGGCCACACGACATTATTCCATTGAGTGAGACTGATGTTTTTTTGCCAACCAAAAAATTGCTGCCCTAATAAAACCGTAGGGAAACTTGAAAAACTAAGATAGGATTTTGTAGGGACCTCTCTCGTGGCCCCATAGGTTCAAACGGATCATTTGTAGATGCCATGGATTCCGAGTTAGGGCCCATCAAAGTTTGATAATTTTGATCACTTAGGGTGCTCAAGGGACGACGCCGGTAGGGTATGACCCCGAGCATTGGATCAAGTGGGGGGGAAAAATAGGACCATGTGTAGGGTAATTATGCCTAATTGGACATGTCAGAGCTGACGGTTCGTCATCGCGACGAGCTGAATGAGAAATTGGCCATGCGACAACATTCCATTGAGTGAGACTGACGATTTTTTCGCCAACCAGAAAATTGCTGCCCTAATAAAACTGTAGGGAAACCTGAAAAACTGAGATAGGCTTTTGTAGAGACCCCTCTTGTGGCCTCATAGGTTCAAACGGCTAGTTCGCAGGTGCCATGTATTTTGAGTTAGGGCCCATACGTGTTTGACAATTTTGAGCACTTAGGACGCTCAAGGGACGACGCCGGTAGGGTATGACCCCAAGCATTCGATCGAGTGGGGGAACAAAATAGGAGCATGCGTAGGGTATTGTTCATTAAATGAATTGTATTGTTCATTGAATGAATTGTATTGTATTGTTGATTAAATGAATTGTATTGTTCATTAAATAAATTGTATTGTATTGTTCATTAAATGAATTATATTGTTCATTATAAAAACAACACTTACGATGAAATGAAATGAATTGTATTGTTCATAAAATAGCCATTATTAACCATTGTTAATTATTGGAATGAATATTAAAGATTTCCATGATAACACCACACACAGATGAGCAACAATTTATATGATCGAATATCAACATCTGTATATATAAAAATGTTGAATGATTACAAATGTATGTCCATACACAAATATGGCATAAACGCCAACTGAAACAAAATGTATGTCTAAATATGTGAATGTATGTCCATATACAAAATATGCATGCCAACTAGACATGTAAGCATCCCAAAACTATCTATAACATCCTAAGCTGTTGATGGATCATCAAAATCGATCCTCTTCGCCGCACTGCTCGGCTCTGAAGGATCCTACACAAGAAAAACAAACCACGATTAATATTAGTTATATTATATAATTCACATTCGAAAATTTAACATAAAAATGAACTATTCATGTTTACCTCATCTCCATGTTTTCTCTTTAGCTTTGCAGGATTCTTGATGTATGTCTTTGGTAGAGGAGGTATGTTTTGAATATTTTGATACACAACCTACATATGTTCAAAAACATGAGATTGATACAAGTTAGCATATAATTGTCACTGATAATAACAAATTATATCTACTAATCAAATAATAAAATAAACACACATCTACTTGAGGCATCTCTTCTTCTTCTTCTTCAGGTATTCTGGGTGTAGTCATCAAGGATGTGAAGCCAAGAATTCTCTGTATATATACACAACAAGTATATGAAACTATCAATCTATGTCTAGACATGTATAATCACTATAAGTTATTTAAACTATTCATTCAATCATATTTGCATTCAATTACCTTTCCCTTGTCTCCAATTGCACTACCAGATCCTAGATCACACTGCACCGCATTCGTGCTGCTTGTGCCCTACAAGAGTAAAAATAAGATATACATGCAAGTTACTACATAATCTAATTAATACAAATATAAATGATGAGCATGTATGTACAATAAAAATACAAACGACTAGGTGCAATATAATATGTATCGTCAAGCTATCGAGGCCAAATGAAATGGCCGACAAGGTGCCCTCCTGAATCTGTCTCAACTCATCCTCAGTCATCAACTATTAAATAGGCCATGTAAATAAAAATTAGTACTTAATATTATCTAATTTATAAATATTTAATTAAAATATAACATGACCTGTGAAAACACAAATCTTACCAATACATCATCAATGTATTATGATGGTGCCTCCTTGCCTCTAGCATGTGAGGACTCCCCAGGGTATCCTCCAATCTGTGTAATAACCTCTGGTGCATCATGCATCTCATGCACCTCATAATCTGCACTGTCCACAAGAGATCAATGGGTTGTCCAGCTGGACCCAAGCATACGTGCCCACACATAACACAACTATGGGGCACGCATATGTGTGGAGCCAAGGATGACGTTTCACCCGCACCAGATGCACCGCTACCATCAAGAGTAGGCTGAGCTACTGACGTAGCCTGAGAAACCAAAAGGCTACTCAAGGAGTGAATAGCCGATATGGTCTGTGAAGCCACCTCACAAATGATATCAGGATGCTGAACTGTAGGTGGGGGATCAACAGGAGGAGGGGGACATATGGGCCCTGGACTACTCTGACTGCCCCAGGTCTATTTGGGGCATACCTAAACCTACACCCTGGAAAGGTTGGATGTCAAAGTAGTTCACATGTTTGTGTAAAACAAACCAGCATACATTTTTTTTATGAAATAGAAGGGATATCAAGATTGTTGTTGGGGTGGTTTGTCGAAAACCATCCACCAACGATCCCAAAAGTTTTTCACAATCCCATCATTTGTGTACCATATGATAGAAAGTTTTGTTTTTTTTGGGGATCTACGGGCT